>NC_140175.1:66532683-66650183 GCF_963971535.1 Notolepis coatsorum
AGTTCTGCAACCATGCCCTGTTGAAAAACAACCAGCCTGATATGTGATCTCTCTCTAACATCATCCCAGTGCCTAAGTCCGGAGATCTCTCGAAGCCAGACAACTACCGTGGCATAAGTCTGACATGTGTCATTGCAAAGATGTACAATCGCATGATACTAAACCGGATACGGAATGCCATCGACCCACACCTCAGGGAGAACCAAAATGGTTTCCGAGAGAAGAGGACCACTGTGGCCCAGATCTTGGCCTTGAGAAGAATCATCGAGGAGGTGAAGAAGAACAACCTGACAGCGGTACTGTGCTTTATCGACTTCAAAAAGGCTTTTGACTCGATACACAGAGCCGTGATGATGAGGATACTCAAGGCCTACGGAGTCCCTCCCAATCTACTCCGGGCCATAGGGACCATGCACACGGGTACAAGGGCCAAGGTGGTAACCCCAGACGGCAACAGTGAAGAATTTGACATCCTGGCTGGGGTGATGCAAGGGGACACCCTTGCCCCCTTCCTTTTCGTCATAGTCCTCGACTATGCGCTCAGGAAGGCCATCAATGGACGGGAGCAGGAACTTGGTCTCACAATAACCCCAAAGAGATCGAGACGACACCCTGCCATAGTCCTAACAGACCTTGACTACGCGGACGACATCAGCCTGCTCTCTGACCACGTGGAGCAGGCACAGGAACTCCTGTGCAGAGTGGAGACGCAGTGCGCCAAGGTTGCCCTTAGGCTAAATGCCAAGAAAACCGAGGTCATATTGTATAACATCCTCCCGGATCATCCACCTCTAAGGACAACAAGAGGCACTGCTCTAAAGGAAGTCGGTGATTTCAAATACCTGGGCTCGTGGGTCAACTCGTCCGAGCAAGAACTTAAAGTGAGGAAGGCGCTTGCATGGAGGGTGCATCTGAACGGCATGACCAGTGTGTGGAAATCCAACCTCCCCCGTTAAATCAAGCTCAACTTCTTTCATGCAACAGTTGAGTCTGTCCTACTACGACTAAGGTACCCATGTACATGTCGAAATACTTCCTAAAGGTCAGTGAATACCACAACCACTACACCAGAGGAAGCTCAACAAATCATGTTAAACCCAGATTCGGCTCAAACAAGGGACTAAACACGTTTCGCAATTATGCCACATCAATGTGGAATGCCCTACCCAAAGCTGTAAAGGAATGTGAATCCCTACCCACATTCAAAACCGCTCTCAAAGAGCACCTACGGGAGGCTGCAATTCGAAACTGGCCACCGTAAATGCCCAAACCCCCCACCACCTCCTAATAGACAGTCTCCTCTCCACCGCATGTATATATTATCTCCCCGCCGTATGTATATTTCTCTCCCACCCACCCACCCCCTCCAAATGTAGTCTCCTCCCCACCGTATGTATATTTCTCTCCCACCCACCCACCCACCCCCTCCTAATGTACAGTCCCCTCCCCATCATATGTATATACTCTGTCAGGATCTATGGGTAACAGTGCTGTATATTTGAATACCGTTTATGTCACAAATGTATCAGTACTAAATACCTGTATGTCCCTATGCCATAAATGTCATGTATGTTGTGTATGTCATAAATGTCGATATGAATTGAAAATGGGGGACCCTGATGTAAACAAGACAAACGTCTTAACAATTGTGTGTATTGAGCCGTACTGTATTGTACCCATTCTGCAATCTGTTAAATAAAGTTTTCATTCGTTCATCATTCATTCATTCATTCATTCATTCATTCATTCATTCATTCATTCATTCATTCATTCATTCATTCATTCATTCATTCATTCATTCATTCATCCTTTTGTATGGCAGTGAATGCTGGACCTTGAAGCCCTCCCATGCAGAAGTCCTTGGATGGGTGCTACACCAGAATGATGCGTGTGGTGCTCAACATCAACAGGGATGAGCATGTCACTAATGCAAACTTGTATGGGGGGGGTGCTAAAGGTGAGCGATAAAGTGGCAGTCAGGAGAATGAGGCTGGCAGGTCACTGCCAGAGACACCATGAGCTGCCAACCAGCAAACTTGTGCTGTGGGAACCAACACACGGGCATCGATCACGAGGACGTCCCACATTAACCTACGTGGACGTACTCAGGAGAGATGCGGGAACAGAATGCACCGGCGAGCTAGCCAGGTGCATGGAGGATCGGGATGACTGGAAGCACCGATGGAGGGCCCGTCCGAGGACGACCTAGATGATGAGATGATATATACACACATATATGCTTTGGGAGGCATGGCAGCAGTGTTTGGAAATCTATCTTTTATTCATGATTCTTTGTCTGCCCTGCACCTCGTTAAAAAAGGTAGACTTGCATGTTTAATTTCCATCAGGACTTAGAAATGGGTCACAGTTCTACCGTTATATCTCTAGTGGGTCCTCGCATGACCAGATTTGTGAGTTCATGAGCTGGTATGCAAAACTCACTTTCTCCCTTTCGTTCACGGCCGAGTATCTTTACTCGGGAACCGAGCAGAGAACATTTAAAAGAGCTGGGTCTGAAGGTAAGAACCCATCTTAAAACAAACTGGCGACAGTGGCTCAGGAGGTAGAGCGGTCATCTGGTAATCAGAAGGTTCCTGGATCAATTCTGGCTTCTACTGGCAGTAGCATGTTGAAGTGTCCTCGAGCAAGACACTTAACCCCTAACTGCTCCTGAACACCTCCCAGTAAACCTTGCATGGTTGCCTCCGCCGTTTGTGTGTGGGTGAATATGTGCAAGTTGTAAAGCGATTTGGATAAAAGCACTATATAAATGCAGTCTATTTACCATTTACAAAGCATAGTGTTCTACCCAGACCTACACTATGGTTTCTTTAAAAGACCCAATCTGTGATTCAGAAGTAAACAATGGGTTATATTATATACAACAGGTAAATGTGATTATACATTTTTTTATTGTATTTACTGAAAATAATGTCACAGATTGACAGAATACTGGTCCCCAGACTAACCTGTCTCCCTTACCTGCCTAATCACCTTATGCATACTGTACCTTACTGTATATTACTTCATCAGAGCATATATATTTAGCATTTTTAGATTATATATATTAGACTAGACAATTCCGCGACGGAAATTGTGAAAGTGAGGGTGATGCCTGTGCACCGCCGGCCAACGGGAGAGGGTCTGTATTGTATTTATGACAAACGGTTCAAAAGATAGAAAATAGGTGGTTGCTAGGGTGTTATAGCTGGTTGCTAGGATGTTTCTAGGTGGTTGCTAGGGTGTTATAGCTGGTTGCTAGGGTGTTTCCAGGTGGTTGCTAGTGTGTTTCTAGGTGGCTGCTAGGGTGTTATAGGTGGTTGCTAGGGTGTTTCTAGCTGGTTGCTTGGGTGTTTCTAGGTGGTTGCTAGGGTGTTATAGGTGGATGCTAGGGTGTTATAGCTGGTTGCTAGGGTGTTTCTAAGTGGTTGCTAGGGTGTTTTAGGTGGTTGCTAGGTTGTTATAGGTTGTTGCTAGGGTGTTTCTCGTGGTTGCTAGGGTGTTAC
Organism: Notolepis coatsorum; assembly: GCF_963971535.1. Classification (NCBI taxonomy): domain Eukaryota; kingdom Metazoa; phylum Chordata; class Actinopteri; order Aulopiformes; family Paralepididae; genus Notolepis; species Notolepis coatsorum. Next base: position 66,536,190 of record NC_140175.1, read on the forward strand.
TACGTGGTTGCTAGGGTGTTATAGGTGGTTGCTAGGGTGTTATAGGTGGTTGCTAGGGTGTTTCTAGGTGGTTGCTAGGGTGTTTCTACGACAAACAGTTCAAAAGATACACAAAGGGGGCGCAACCTAAGGATCAAGGGTTAATCCCCTGAAGGGGGATGAACCGAACCATGGGGGCATGGTCAACATAGACCAATGAAAGAGGATACCCCTACTGAGTACAATAGCACAACCCTCAAGTCTCTACAACAAACGGTTCAAAAGATACAAAAAGGGGGCGTGACCTAAGGATCAAGGGTTAATCCCCTGAAGGGGGAGGAGCCGAACCATGGAGGCGTGGTCAACATAGACCAATGAAAGAGGATATCCCTACAGAGTACAATAGCATAACCCGCAAGTCTCTATGACAAACGGTTCAAAAGATACAAAAAGGGGGCGCAGCCTAAGGATCAAGGGTAATCGCCTGAGAGGTCATAGCTAGGTCATGGCAGTACTGAGTTGATTGACACCTCCCTCTGAGTTGCATGCACACCTGCAAGCCTTAATTGATTCAAAGCCTTAAGTGGTTAAAATCCTAACTGACAAATCTATCCCCAATGCATTTCAATGAGGCTGCGCTTCCTTCACTCTCACGATGATTAAAGCAAAACGATAAGAGATGAAGCTTAGTTATTTTAATATGAGCACTTGAGGAACTTCATGAAGGGTTATGTGCGATATTGTGTAATTCCGTCGACAATTGTGGCCTGTGTGGCGATCGTGTATGTGGAGCATGACTGTCAAAGAAATGGCCATAAGTTGAGATAGAAATGGCCAATTCCATTTATCTTTTGTGAGCGAGGGCACAGTCGTGTCATCGTTTTGGTGTGTTGTTTTTATATCTACGTCCAAAATTGAGATCACTGTCGCAATTTACAAAAGGTGATGGTAAAACAAAAAAATGCAGTTTCTACACTCTAGTTATTTACATTCCGCCATTCATTCCTATGGACCAAAATGTCCCGTTTAGAGTAGATTTGTAGCCAAGCAGTGCGGTGAAACTTTCCAAAAAGTAATAGCAACTTGAGTTGGACCAATCTGATACCTTACACTTGTGTGGGGTATGAAAGCTCTGGCAGGAGTTACTGGACAAAAATCGGCGGAATAATAAATAAAGAATAAAGAGTATAGATTTCAATAGTGTGGTGTGGACCTGGCTTTGCCAGGTCACCCACACTAATTAGATATTAGATTATATATATATTGTAACTAGGGATGTCCGATATTATCGGCCTACTGATATTATCAGCCGATATTGGTATTAAAATGTAATATCGGAAATTATTGTTATCGGTTTTCAAAAGTGAATACAACTTTTTTTTTACATTTTTTTTGCCAATATTCTTTTGTGTTTCTGTGTACAACAATGGCTGTGTTGATTATTATGTCATCAAATTGTGTCCATTTGCTTATTTTCCATATATTCACAGAATTTGAAAAGATTAGATTTTGAAACCCTCTAACACAAAAGTTAACAATATTAGCTTTCAAACCGTCCATAGTGGTTTATTTCTTGCCATTAGGGGGTTAGGGTTAGGGTTACCCAGACAGAAAGATTAGGAGAAGGTAAAATCTCATCCCTGTGCCCGTGCCCACCCCAACACTTGCTCAACAGTCCCCTAACCTAACCATAACCCCAACCCCAACCCTAACCCTAACCCTAACCCTAACCATAACCCCAACCCTAACCCTAACCATAACCCTAACCATAACCCTACAAACTGAAATATTTGGAATCTTTGATAGATATGTTGAGTTAGGTTCATAGTAGTATTCATGAAAAAAGAATTGGAACGAAATATTACAAATTAACTTTTTTATGACCCTGAACGTGATGCAATCTTTTCATGCACTATAATGTGACAACTCTGTCAGTTACTTAACAAGGCACAAGGGTTAACCTTTATTTACCCAGGCAAGCAAGTAAGACAATTTTTTTTTAAATGTATTGTGAAAAGTATGCATAATGTTTTTTTGGGGGGGGGGAAACCCTGCATGTCGGTATCGGTTGATATCGGTATCGGCAAATTAAGAGTTGGACAATATCGGTATATCAGATATCGGTGTTTCCTCCCAACCATGCCTAAAACGTTGGACATTGTTGAATAATTGGTACAGTACATGATTAGGCACGGCTGTGACCATTTAATCTCATTGGGAGATGACAATCACCGGGCTATTCCCCCAGCTCTCTCCCAGTGTCCCATAGGTGTGTGATGCGGTAATGGAGACACCCCATGGCTTATTTACCCTCTACATCAGGGGTGTCAAACTCATTTTCACAGAGGGCCACATCAGCATTATGGTTGCCCTCAAAAGGCCAAATACCGTATAAATGTTAATGTAATGTAAAATAAATGTAGCTACTCATTTACATATTGTTAAACATGTTGTTTCTGTATTTATTACTTATTCAAGTTATACATATTGCATAATGCATTTGCATAGATGTAAAAATATATGTTAGCTTATGTTATTTTAAGAAATTATTTTAGTTGATCAGAACCCCATATTACTCCATCAATCAATGATCAAACCATTCAAGTAAATAACAAAGAAGAATATCATCAAATACAAGCTATGACATTAAGTTTGTTCAAAACCTTTTTGTCACAGTCAAGAGGGGCAGAACTAACAACTGTGAGCTGCAAAGAACACATGGGACAGATGTAGCAGATGTTACAAAAACAAATGGCTGCACACAACCTTGCATACATCCAACTAATGGAAGATTGTTTAATTAACTTTAATTAACAGATTGCAAAATGGGTACAGTACAGTACAGCTCAATACACACAATTGTTAAGGGGTTGCAGACCAGAGAAAGACTTTCGACTTGTTTACATCAGGGTCCCCCATTTTCAATTCGTAATGAAATTGCTATTATGTGTCTGCATGAACACACAACTGTAACTGTACTCAAAAATAACAAAATAAGGGTTGTCTCAGTTCACAACTATATTGGTCAAGTTTTGGGTGGGACTTGTTTGCGTCCCTACAGCTTCTTATTCAATTGAGCGAGATGCTCGGTTATGTCACACAGCCAGTTTGCATCTGACAGTTCAGACAATATTTCTTCAACCCTTTGTTACCTATTCCTCCTGGATCTTTTTTGTATTTTGGGCTGTAAAATTATCAAAGAATGTCTGAGGAGTAAGTGCTTTTGACTTTTTTCCTTTGTTACTTCATCAATACCTCAGATGTTCAACATACATGTATGTTTAAGAATGTGTAATAACTAAGGCTGTCAAAGTTAAAGCTTTATTAACGCATTAACTCACAATTATTTATCAGTTGTTTATTGTTTTATCAACACCAAATAAAAAGTAGCGTGTAACTTCCGGTCTTATCATTCGAACTACAGTGAAAGAAACCCGGAAAATGACTACATTCCCCAGGCAGACCACGTCAAACAATTGACGTCATTCTATCGCGCCCGCGATATTAGCGTCGCCGTCGCGGCTCACGGCGCCGTGATGAAGTGACGTCATCAGTTTGTGCCGCTCTGTATCGAAAACTTAGTCCATTTCCGGGTTTTTTTCAGCGTGGCATAATGACGTGGCCTTGAAACTACACGCTACTTTTTATTTTGTCTTGATAAACCAATAAATGACTCAACCAGGATCATTTCAATTCGATGCTAAATAAACTTTTACGCACGCGTAAAATGTGCCAGATATAATTTTACATGCGTTACATTTTTATCAATATCTTGGCCATTTTTTGTGGTAGAATGAAACGGAAAAGATTGGGAGGGAGTGACGAAGGTTACTGCCAGAAAAAAAGAGTAGAACAAGCCTGCACAATTCGTCCACTAGATAATTTCTGTCGGACAGTTAGTAGTTAGTAGTTCGACTTTTATAACAGTAGTAGTAGCAGTAGTAGTAGCAGTACTAGCAGTAATAGTAGTGGTAGTAGTAGTAGTAGCAGTAGTAGTAGTTGTAGTAGCAGTAGTAGTAGTATTAGTAGATGTTTTAGTAGTAGTAGTTTGAGCTATCCATATGCTAATGTTGACGATCCAGTGAGGAGGAGCAACGAGCAGAAGCCCTGCCTTCAACCAGTTCAGTGAGACATGGAAGGAGGACTAACCAAGACAGGTGAGAGACTTATTATTATTGTTATTATTATTATTATTATTATTATTATTATTATTATTATTATTATTATTATTATTATTATTATTATTATTATTATTATTATTATTATTATTATTATTATTATTATTATTATTATTATTATTATTATTATTATTATTATTATTATTATTATTATTATTATTATTATTATTATTATTATTATTATTATTATTATTATTATTATTATTATTATTATTAGTGCTTTTGTTTTAGTTATTACTCTGTTCATAAAAGTTGAAAATAATGTATTTTTACATGTCATTGTCTACAGCAATGATTTGCCTGGGACATCTAGGGGGGCAGGGCGTGCCCAAGCCAACCCTAACCCTAACGGTTTTAAAGGACCACACAGGTGTAATTTTTACTTCTTGCCATTGCCAGAGATTGTCCCCGTCTTTAATATATTTTGTGTGCATACTAGGTGTATGAAGTGTATGTTTCACACTGCCATTGATGTTGAAAATGGTTGGAAAAATATTCCATGAAACTGGAAAGTCACTAGGCATATAACTACTACATAACTAGCATTACTTAAATATACAGTACAATGAAAAGCATATTTTACAATCTTGTTGCATTTTCTAGGTATGTTGATGTAAAATTACCCAAAATGTTAGAACTGTTGATGTGAAAATGATGACTAAATCTCTATCCCCCTGGATATCAACTAAATCAAGGCATCTCAAATATCCAATCGTCTTCCTCTGAAATATTGCATAATATACACAGGTTACTCTGATTTGCTTTGAGGCACCCAAAGGTTATTGAAGGAACCCAGAGGAACTCCGGAGGAACCTTCCCTTTTTATTTATTTGTTTTGATCAAGTCAACAACACAAGACACCACACAATACAATAATAATAGACTTCACAGCACAATAATAACACTAACAATAACAATAATGCCAGTAGAATCACAAAAATAATAAATACAGAACCTAAAAATAAAAACAAATTATATTACCACAGACACCACAAAAGGCATTTCCTCCCCCACTCCTGAACCCCCACCCCAGGACCCCCAGACCCCCCAGGACCAACACCCCGATCCCGCTCAGCTGGCTATATGGTGGTCTTAACCTTCTTGGCCGCTGCGACCCATAGCTCAATGCTGGCCCTTCCCAGGTGTATACAGTGTATAGTATCTAGTAGTTAACATAAGGCCACAGCTTACTGAGAGTTGCCTGAGCCCGGAGAGGGTGCACTGAAACACTTAACAAATCAAATGATGCATCTGAAGCTGAATAATATTAAATTATTATTATTATGACATTAACAGTCCACAATAAGCATTTAAAACATCATTGTACTCTATCTTTAATTAATTCACTCTTGTGAAAACCATGACACCATTCACTTTCACTATAATGTTACTGTGTTACTCTACTACAAGCCATTCAAATATGTACATCAATTGGGAGCAATCAGGAGTTAATAATAAACGCACCCAAATGCAGAAATTCAAGTGCTGGGCTTGTAGTAGAGTAAAGTAAAAGTTACCATGGTATTCAAAAGGGTGAGTTATCTATGCCTAGCAACTTCAAGTCTCAGAGTATTTTCCACCCCTTTTCAACATCAATGGCAGTGTGAATGGCATTTAGTATGGTTGGCTGAGATCTACACCACGCTGAAAGAGTTGAGGGGTTCCCCTGCCCTAGCTCAAGGCCCTAGTCTTGCATGATTATTTAATCTCTTGTGGACAATAAAGAACACAAGCATAATGTAAGTGTAACGCAAATCTACCCCGCCCTCTATCTAAGTTTAGACAGTATGTTGATATTAAGTATAGAACAAATAGCCATCAAGAGAAGCAAAGCAACGCATTGACCAGTACAGAAGGTGCACATTTTCCAACATAATATGGGTAAAATGTGAGGAACAAATTGTAAAGAGCTTTCGTGGAGCTAGATGGCACATTGGCAATAGTGAGCTAATGCCCATCAACATGTGTAGCATTCAATGAAGCAGCATCTATGTCGTCAGTTTAGCAGAAACGTTTAGCAGAAACGCTCTGAGAACCCTGTTCTCTTCCTTTCCTTCCTCTTTTGAGTGATGCTTTTTAGTTTGAGCTTCCTAAATATAATGTTGCAAAATTATCGTCCATTTGCTGAAGAACACTTGCTTCTTGCTAAAAAGTTGAGAAGAAGTTGACGTCCACAAAGGTGAGTTATCACAAATAACAGGAAGTGAGGTCATTAGACAGATTTGCATATTTCCCAGCAAACCTTCTTCCTTCTTAACATTTGAGAAGATAGCAACCAAATTAAATAAGTGGTGGGTAGAAATTTTATATATATATATTTTTTTAATGATATTTTTCCCCCTACTTTTTCCGTTTTTCTCCCCTCTCAATGTTAGTCGTTATGCCAATTCCCAATCCCTTTCCTGGTCGTTGCGCACTCTACCCCCTACCGTCGGTCTGGGAGGGCGGAGACTATCACATGCTTCCTCCGACACATGTGTACCCAGCCCACCGCATCTTTTCACCTGGCAGCACGGACTCTCACTGGGAGAGTATAATGCGTGGAAGGTCACACTACCTCTCTCAGATCCTTCCCTTGCCGTGCAGGCGCCCCGACCGAACTGTAGGAGTCGCTGTTTACAACGACCAGGACCCACCTTCGCCGGGTTTCCCACCCACTAACACTTCCAATTGTGTTAGTATGGACGGTCGGCCAACCCGGAAGCACCACAGCTGGATTCGATTCCACTGTCTCTGTGGTGGTAGACAGATGCTTAGTCCGCTGCGCTACCCGGCCGCCCTCTGAAATTTATTTATAAATGTTTAATAAAACAATAAAAATACATACAAATATGACTCAGAACCATAAGTGTTAATGCCAGTGGCGGCTGGTCCATAGAGGGTGCTAGGGCGCGCCCCCCCCCCCCCCTGGTGGAGAGAGAAGAAAAAATAAGATATTGTGGTTTTGGATTAGAAATTTCGACCCCTAAAAAAATATTTTTTAAACAAATAATAATTTATTTTTTATTTTTTTTTATTTAACCTTTATTTACCCAGGCAAGCAATTAAGAACTAATTATTATATACAAAAGCAGCCTGTCCAAAAAGCAAAGGCCTTTTGAGGGAAGGGGGGGTGGGAGGCTGTAACAAAAACAAGGTTATGTACATGCATACAAGTAAATAAAACCTCCACCTAGAATAATTGTCACCAGCCGCCACTGGTTAATACACATGGTGGGAAGATGTATAGCTATAGTACGCAAGGGTAGAAGATACAGTATACTGTAGGAATTAGAAAGAGTTTAATGGTTACTTTCAAGACTACTGAGACTACTAGTCAATACGCAAGCGGGCCCCCCTACAATAGTAAAGCAAGCGGCAAAAGCTTGCCTTTCTACATGGGCCCCTGACAGTCTCTTTCCTCTGGGCGAATTGCCCTGCTTTTTTATGATAGTTACACCAGTGATAAAAGAACATTCATCTATCTTTTTTGAAGTGATCACAAACCTTGTATCTCCCAAAACTCTAGGTTGTCTCACATTTAACAATACATTATATTTGTCTACAGTTTGACTTGGTCCATGGGTCATACAACCTTTTCCCTATATGTGCCTGCTGTCAATTAATGGTAATTGGAGACACGGGGTCTCTGCAAGACCATAACAATCCAATTTCCACTACACATAAAGATTGGAAGTATATCTTTAAAGAGTCAGCTTTATTAAAGGACTGAGGAAATCCGCTCACGTAATATCAGTAGATTCATTTCTCACAGCACATAAGAACCCATTAAAATAAATGAGCATCTTGAATTCTGCATGTCTTTCCATACGCGTAAGCAGAGGGAACACATCAAATTCATACATGAATAAAAAGATGAACCGTTAATTTCTTTGCATAGCTGTGCAATGAAATGACATCAGATACTTCTAATCGACTCAGCATTCCTATACCAGTTCATTAGCCTGTAATGGCTACTTTGTCAACAGAGTTCTACCGAGACATGGCTTAAAGCAAAACAAGGCTGTGCTGGGATCAATACAACTAAGTGTTATGAATAGAGCTGTTGTCCTAATCAATAACACTTTCAGTGAAAAATGATGGTGCCATAAGCATGTTTTTAGACGAATCTGTAACCGGAAACCACTTCAACTTATAACCCCACCCTGCCACCAACCCTTCATCCTTTGCTTTGTTGCAGGACACTGTACAATCTGAACCAGTGCCAAAACTGCAGAGATCTTTAATAAAAAAAAATAAAAGAAACTTAAAAAATAAAGGCACACAGTCATGGCTGATGTTTTCAGAAGCTGTTTGTCATTAGCTTGGCTATTCCTCAGCTGGCCTCTTGGGATATGGAACCGTTCAATCGTTGTTAGGCTATAGCAAAGGATATAGCAGCCTAACTAAAATGATCAAAGCACCCATTTAACACTGTACTGAGTCAGTGGTGGTGAAAGATGTACACAAGTCCTTCACTAAAGTCTGACTGAAAGTTATTCAAAAGTTGTATACTCAGTCCATGTTATTAGCACTCTTAATTACTTTCTTAAAACTGTTGGAAAACAAGCAGCATGGTGTACCATCTGGCTCTCACGTGGCACGCCATTTGTGCATTTAATGATGTAACAGGTGTTAAATTATACAGTGTCATTTAAATCCAACCAATCAAATGTCAACAGTAAAGGTGAATCACAAATGAGATCACTGTTATTCCTTCATCATATTGTAGCAGGGTGGATTATCCCTGCTTTATGATAGTGGTTGTACACGGCCACCTGGTAGCGAGAACGCAGCAGAGCTGGGTCCAGCTGGGTCCCCGACTGTAGGCCAGGAATGTTGAAGTGGAGGTCGAGCAGCAGGAGTGGATGGGGCCTAGGATTCACTGACCTAGGGATGGTACGCCGGTCCTTCTTGCCCTCCAGGGCGATCAGCGGTAGCTCCCCACACACCCACACTTCCCCCAATACTTCCTGGGCCCTCCCACACTCGATGGCAGTAAGATGGATGATATATTCGCTCCCCAAAGCAGTACCCTTCCTTAATGAAGAGTGGAGACCTTTCACAATGAACTATAGGCAGGGGGTATGGAAAGGGTTAAACAGTAATGAGCATTACCCGGAGAGAAAATGGTTAGACAGAATGCACATTAAAGACACACACACAGTGCTCCCATTTACGTCTCATTTACTGAAGGCTGATACACGTTACACGTTATCGCAATACCTATTAAGGCTACTTCCACACTGGGCACCTAGTGCTCTCGCTCCATATTACAGACACAGTAATAACCTCTTCCCTTTAAGGGTTATCTACTGCTCCGCTTCTCTGTAGGTGGGGAATAGGGTAAGGAGTAAAGGAGTTCAATGGGATTTTTATAAAGAAACACACGTTATTATTACACTCAAACCAAATTGACAGTTGGCCCACGTTATCAAATAAAAGTCTACAGCCAGATTTTCCCCAAAATAATAAATGGTTGGGGCGCCCCTAAACACTGCTGCCAGCGTCAGTTCAAAGCACCGTTTATCTTAGCCCTTAGCAATGTTTTAGCTAATTTTGATTTAAATTGTATAATTCCAATTTTAAAATGTTTTACGATGGTATGTTTGGTATCCTTTTTTTCAGCACAGCCTCACATATATGACCTAACAGTTAGTTTTCATATTGTATAATACTGTATATACTGTATACTGCATAATGTACAACACAAAACACAAAATCGGATTGAGAAAATGTGTTATTTTTACTATGAACCAATGAAAGCATATTCAATCAAGCATATAAAACAGTGGAAATGCACCCTAGGTAGCATATTTACATAAACAAAAGAGAACAGAACAGAATTCAATTTACAAATCATTATTTTCTCCATACACAGGTAATAAACACAGACGGAATTTTGATTCTCAACTGGAAATTATCACCAGCATGCTTTTTTTTTTTTACAAAAAGTCAGTAAAAGTACGTTTTTTTTTTACAAAAGTTTTACAGTAAAAAAGTTAAAAATAAGTAAAGTGGGATATTCAATATACATATATACAGTACACATATGACTAGAGTGCAGTCATATAGAGTGCAGGATGCCTGAGGTGTATCCAAAAAAATATATACACTACACACATGTGTACGTACGTGTGTATGTGTGTGTGTGTGTGTGTGTGTGTGTGTGTGTGTGTGTGTGTGTGTATGTGTGTGTGTGTGTGTGTGTGTGTGTGTGTGTGTGTGTGTGTGTGGTGTGTGTGTAACTAAACAAAAGCACTAATAATAATAATAAGTCTCTCACCTGTTTTGGTTAGCCCTCCTTCCATGTCTCGCCTGCACTGAACTGGTTGAAGGCAGGTCATCTGCTCCTTGCTCCTCACTGTAGAAAATAAAAAGCACAAGGAATCTCTTATCTTTTACAGCACACAGCACAGCACAGCACATATACTAGGGTGACCAAACGTCCTCTTTTGCCCGGACATGTCCTCTTTTCACGACCTGTCCGGGGCGTCCGGGGGGGGTTTATAAATTCCTGGAAATGTCCGGGGTTTCATTGTTTTTAAGTTTCAGTTTCACGGCCCTTTGCGAGCATCTGAAGGCTCAGGACTGCATTTTTCGCCGAACATATAAATTACCGAATTAAAGCGCTTTTCGTTGCCGTTCGAATGCCATCTGAGTCGCCCAAATCCGTGCCTCTGTTCTCGAGTTACATGCCGATATGTCAGGCGTGCGCCAGATTATCACCCCGGACTCCCGGAGAAGCATGCAGCTGCAGAGCCGCAGTGCCAGCGGCGCTCTCGGGGCGCGCGCTGACGGCCGCACTGTGAGGGCCACTCAGCAGCGCCACCCACCCAATGGCTGAATTGCCAATGGCTGAATTGGAGTATTGCACTGTGCGGGCACAGCTGCAAGATCCGCGCGGGGCCAGACTCGAGGGAGTAAATTAACTATACTTTTGCTCACACAATATCTTGAATGAATGCGTTTATTTATTTCGAACATAAATTGAAAATAAATAATAATAAAAAACAAGTAATAAACAGATTAAAAAACAAACAAGCAGGAGTATAGAATGAAGTGTAAACGAATGTATTCCTACCCCCTTGATTGATTGATTGATTGAAAACTTTATTAACAGATTGCAGAATGGGTACAATACAGTGCGGCTCAATACACACAATTGTTAAGGGGATGCAGACCAGAGAAAGACTTTCGTCTTGTTTACATCAGGGTCCCCCATTTTCAATTCATCATATGACATACATGACATACAGATAGACAGTATTCAATATACCTTCACACTCTATTATCTTATGCAACTCATATTCACTCCACAAACTGAAATATACATACATTGTTGAATGAACAGCCTGTTTCTTGAAGTTAGACTCTCCTCTAAATTGTAACCCCCCTCTCTATAACAGCATTTTTGGATGTTACCCGGGAGTGAATTGTTTCGTGCTTTAAACATAATTTGTGCAGTCTTAAATTCAGCCAGGTCCCAGAGTTTCATGGCATGTGATTTAAAAAATAGTGTGTTTGTGTGTTCCAGATATCCTACCTTATTGATAATCAAATCAAAATCAAATGTATTTGTAAGGCCCGACAACACACGTTCATGTCCCTTCAGGCCCATGTCCCTTCAGGCTATGGATTTGCAGTGTTTTCCAGTTTATACAAAAAATATATATATTATTTTGGAATAAACATAAGCTAAACATAAGCAATAAATCTCCAAAAGAAGTGCCTTTATCTCCTGTTGTTGTCATCTACAAAAGATGACATCTGAAGATTCTTCTACTTCTACTTCTACTGCTACTACTACTACTACTACTACTACTACTACTACTACTACTACTACTACTACTACTACTACTACTACTACTACTACTACTACTACTACTACTACTCAGGGGTGTAGCTCCAGATTCTGGGCCCCATGAAAGAATGTATTTGTAGGCCCCCAGTGAATGCGAGCGCGCGTAAGCGTGCGAGCGGAATTTCTTTTGGCAATTTTTTTATTGATGAAAACGCATAATATGGTTTTTACCTATACATTCGGATCAGCAGTTCAGCACCTGCACTGTTGGTGGGTGAGCCTAGTAAAGGATGTCGCATTGCGTTCATCTTCAATGAATGGACCAATGCAATAGTCTACCAAAGCCCACACACACACACACACACACACACACACACACACACACACACACACACACACACACACACACACACACACACACACACACACACACACACACACACTTCAGAAACAAACATAGTATCAATAAGAGCATCAATAATACACCTGAGTGATGTCTAGTAAAAAAAAAAGAAAAAAAAATGTTTGGGCCCCCCCCCCCCAGTGCTGGGCCCTTGGAATCATCCTAAGCTACACCCCCCCCCCCCCCCCCTAGCTACGCCCCTGCTACTACTACTACTACTACTACTACTACTACTACTACTACTACTACTACTACTACTACTACTACTACCAGGGCCGCCTGGGAGAAATGCGAGGCCCTGTGCGGGATTTAAACGCGAGGCCCCCCCCCCCCCCCCCCCCCCCCCAAAAGGTAAAAAAAGAAAAAAAAATATATATATAATTTTTTTTTTTTTTTTTTTTTCATACAGTCAACATATTCGTAAATAATAGCGCTGCCCGAGGCTGGGCATGATACAGTCAACATATAGCAAGAGAGAGAGCGAGAGAGAGCTCCCGTTCTACAGTCAATATACAGTGTACAGAGAGAGACACATTGGAAAGAAATTGAAATGCTATTTGGCCCTAAACAGAGAGTACACAGTGGCAGAATACCTGAGCACTGTGACTGAAGATCCTTGACTAGGTACAGACTCAGCGAGCACAGCCTAGCCATCGAGAAAGGCCGCCATAGACCGACTGTGTGTGTTAGAAAGAGAGAGAGAGAGAGAGAGAGAGAGAGAGAGAGAGAGAGAGAGAGAGAGAGAGAGAGAGAGAGAGAGAGCATGTGTGTTAGAGAGAGAGCATGTATGAGAGAGATAAGCAAAGATGACCCCCTAAAGGATATTCAACTTTTAATGAAAGAACAAAACAGAAGGAAAAGATAACTTCACAAAGGCAACATGAATATACATAGATCCAAAAGGACAAAGATCAACACTTAAATCCAAAGAGAAGAGGGTCTATACCAGAGAAAACAAAGCAGCAAGGAGCCAATGGCCGACAGCTAAAGGCTAGCCAGGTAGGCTACTGACACCAGGCCACACACAGCTTTGGCCAACGGCCCAACGCTACCCAAGCTACACAAACGAACAAATTAATTCACACACAGCACATGTATCTCCAAATGTTGTGAAGTAACATGTTTTGCCTGGAAAAAAACATCGTTATTAACAAAACATTCGGGAGGGGAAGGAAGGAAGAGTGGGGTAATGTCATGACATTTTCATTAATCTTACCTGCACCAAGGAACGCAGGGCGAAAGGCCGCAACACAGGTCTCCACGTTGACGAAAGGCCTCTCGCTGTCGGGACAAAAATAAGCTATGGCCAGAGCCTTGTCATGGTGCAGGCCCGACTACATCTTCTGTCAAAGATGATGTCGTAGTCAGAGTGCCAGAACCCCCTGCTATTCTCACGGCTAATGTCAATGGTCGTAGCACAAGCTAACAGCTAACTCAAGGCTAACTGATAGCATCAAACGAACGTTCCCAGCCGAGCGTAGCCGGCAGCTAACGTCGAAGCTAAACAGCTAACTGTCTAACAGTTAGCTCAACCAGGCTATCGCTAACCATTAGCTAACGCAGAAGCAGGCTATGCGGCTACATACAGGTGCTGACACCAGGCCATACACCGTTAGCTACTAGTAGTACTACAACAGCTAGTCGGCCAGTTTAGCTCCAGAGAGAGAGAGAGAGAGAGAGAGAGAGAGAGAGAGAGAGAGAGAAAGAGACAGAGAGAGAGAGAGAGAGAGAGAGAGAGATGTCCACGGCGGGAATAGAATAGAGTTAATAGAATAGGTTAAAAACTCACCAAACGTCCAAGAGGATGGAGACAACCGCGTGGAGTTGACGAAGTTCATCTGCCAAACGACCATCCTCTTCATCTTGGCTGCATGTCTCTAGGTTAGCTAACGCTAGTTAGCCTTTAGCTAAGCTAGCTACTAGCCGACATCATCATGGCTATATCCCGACTGCATCATGACAAGGCTCCGGCCATTTGTCCCGCCAGCGAGAGGCCTTTCGTCAACGTTCCTTGGTGACCGACCGACTGATAATGACCGACCTCTTCGAGTTGGCTGGCATAACTAAGCATAATAGTCAAAAGCTGCACGCGCGAAATAGTCAAACGCAGCTGACTCACGCCGGCGTACTACACATGATGTAAGTAACCACTCCGCTCCCTTCGTTGAAACCAATAGTATGTCTGCTGCAGAGCCCCAGAGCTCCCTTCATTGAAACCAATAGTATGTCACTGCAGACCCAGGAACAAGTCAGACACATTCTACAAACGTGTCTAATGTGAAATATATAAGCATATAAGCAAAACTAGATTTTAGGTCTGTGATGAAAAAGGGCCTCGCGGGAAGGGGGGCATCGCAAAAATAAAAAAAAAATAAAAAAAAAAAGTAAAAAAAATAATAAATAATTTTTTTTTTTTTTTTTTTTTCTTTTTTTGCAAGGCCCCCCTTCCCGCGAGGCCCTGTGCGACCGCACTGCTCGCACACCCCCTGAGGCGGCCCTGACTACTACTACTACTACTACTACTACTACTACTACTACTACTACTACTACTACTACTACTACTACTACTACTACTACTATTACTGCTACTACTACTGCTACTACTACTGTTATAAGTCGAACTACTAAAGCTAAAGTTTTGCTGGCTGGAAAAACGTGTGTTCTGCAGAAATGATCTTGTAAACAATGTATCGCTCACTTACATTCTTCTTCTACTGTTATTTTCTGGCAGTCAACTTCCGCCTCCTTCAGCAGTTCCTCTCAGTTTTTTCAGTTCGGTTCTAGCACAACAAATGGCCAAGATATTGATAAAAATGTAACGCCTGTAAAATTTAATCTGGCACATTTTACGCATGCGTAAAGGTTTATTTAGCATCGAATTGAAATTATCCTGGTTCAGTTATTTATTGTTTTATCAACACCAAATAAAAAGTAGCATGTAGTTTCAAGGCCACGTCATAATGCTACGTTGAAAAAAACCCGGAAATTGACTACATTTCCCAGGCAGATCACGTCAAACAACGAGTTAGAGAGCCCGCACCACACAGAGAAAATGTCTACCGATAAAGTTTCAGCACTCAGAGCGCCGCTGTATCCAAATGGCGGGCCTGCTCTCACCACCAACCGTCCGTGTGGTAAGATGGCCGTCGGGAGATCCCGCGATAACAGGCAGCGGGGCTGGGTAGACGCTGGGCAGGTGACTGCTGGCGTAACGGCTCGGAGGGGCTGGAGGAGCGTGCAGTGTAGTGACGTCCGCTGCTGGGCTGAAGGGGTGGGCCGACACGCGGGCTAAACTGCGGTGCTAGCCTAACTGAAGCTAAGCTGTGGGTCGTGGTGAACCCCCTGTCATAACGCATATACACAGCTAAACGCAAGGTGGACAATATCTACCACCTGGTCTTCGGCAGTCGCTCGTCTGCTGGTTCATTCACAATGTCTCTTCCGCATTAACTAAACGCTAAGCTATTGCATACCCATTCATCCACAATGCTCATTCATCCACAATGCTCATTCATCCACCATGTCTCTTTAATAACCCGCTTCGTAACTGGGTTTATCTCTCGCGTGGTGAATCTCCAGAGCTCCAGCTCCGTGCGTCCTCCTCCCTCTGTGGAAAACGATGAAGAGGAAGCCCCTCCCTCGGCACCGCGCTCTGAGCCCATCCTTCTTCACCTGTGTCTCCCTGCCCAACGTAACCACCAGCTTCCTCTGGCGGCACCTGTATCCTGTCCCACTATGAAGTGTCAATGTTAGGATAGGGACCCGTCAAGAGAGGTAGCAAGTTAAGTGTCAAGGTTAGGGTAGGGAGGATCAAGAGCGGTCAGCCGGTTACACAACGTCCTCGCGGACACAGCACTACTGTGCTACTATGTCTATACTACTATCTACTTTGTACTATGCTACTATGTCTATATGATTATCTACTATGTAATATGCTACTATGTTACTCTGCCTCTACTACTACCTACTATGCTAATATGTCTATACTACTATGCATTCAAAGTGAGGCACTCAAATTCGGCACTGCTAGACAAACAATGCCACTTACCATTAGCCGCCAGATGTGTACCCCTCCTGCTGACTTGTTGTATACAATTTGTAAGTTGCTTTGGATAAAAGTGTTCAGCTAACAGCAGGGAGCTGTCATTTCAAACAGAGATTTTTGTCCTCAAATAACTAAACAGACCAGCCACAGCTGTGAGAATGTGGCCACTTTGATTACATCATTGTAATGTCCTCAACGTGTAATGTAGCAGAGGACATGAACACATTGTGTTTTGAAATCATACAGTGCCACATAAAAATGTGTGTGAAAAAGGTGTGAAGTGTAAAACACATGCGAGATGGTAAACTATTCTGGGGCAGTCCATACGTCAATACAAAATGTAAAGTGAGAGGCAGGTGGTTTGCAGTTATTTACATCTTCACACACGTTCTTTTCATATGTAGGATACATCGTTACACATTCCTGATTACCAGCTTTAAGTCACAATTACTAATACTAATCGCTACTAATCTCTAGGGATGTGATGACATATCGAAACACACACAAAAAAGGTTTTGCGATATAACATGATTCATATTTACAAATCACTAACAAGGAGCAGTATCTAGTTCTAGTGTACCATTGATGGTGTAATGTAATGTACTCAAAATAGATGTGAATCCCTACCCTCTTTTCTTGATCCTCCAAACACAACTGTTGCTTCCCTTGGACAATCGTTCAATCTTTTCACTTAGTAGTTAAACTCATTTACAGTGTTGTCGAGATGTTACAATAAATGTAGTGTGCATTGATGAATACAGAAACATCAAGTTTTCAAGTTTCTTTAATAGTTGTCATACAGAAGTACAGAATACTTTTATACAAAATGCTTCTTACTGTTGCGCTCCAGAGACTGTGCAAGACAAGATAAGTATGAAATAAAATAACATAGTAAAATTAGAAGTAAAAAAAATGAGGTCACAGTGTTCAGTTTAGACATATGTACAATGTTCGATGCAGAATAGACGTAGTTACCATACAATATACAATACTGTGCAGTGTACTAATATACAATACTATATAGTGCAAGGCAGAAATGGAGAAATGGGACGAGGTGCAATTTAGGTACAATTCACAGTAGGTGTACGAGTTGTAGTGCAAATCCTTTATCAATAAATATAAAGTGTAAGTGTGTTTGTGTGATCTAAAGTGTGGAGAGTGGGTGCTGCAGTGTGTTGTTTGTTTGAGTGAGTGTGTGCGTGTGGGTGTGTGTGCTGTGTGCATTTGATGGTTGTTGCATAGTGATTATTGTTCGTTTAGCAGCCTGATGGCCTGGGGATAGAAGCTTCTTCTGAGTCTTTCTGTGCTCGCCTTAAGACTCCGGTATCGCTTGCCTGACCGCAGCAGTTCAAAGAGGCAGTTGTTCGGGTGGCTCGAGTCCTTAATAATTCTCTTAGCCTTCCCCTTGCACCGCTTGTTGTAAATGTTCTGGAGGGTGGGAAGCCCCCCTCCAATTGTGCGTTCGGCTGAACGTGTCACTCTTTGTAGTCTGCTACGGTCTTGTGCAGTGCTATTCCCAAACCAGGAGGTGATGTTGCCGGTCAGGATGCTCTCTATTGTACATGAGTAGAAGTTCCTAAGGATCTTCTGACTGACTTGGAACTTCCTTAGGCGCCTGAGGAAGTAGAGGCGTTGTCGTGCCTTCTTCACAACACTGTCAATGTGTGTGGTCCATGTCAAGTCCTCGGATATGTGGGCTCCGAGGTACTTGAAACTGTTCACTCTCTCAACCGGTGACCCGTCGATGCTGAGGGGGCTGTAGTCCTTGACCCCAGACAATCAGAACAATTAAGAGCACATTTCAAAAACTAAAAACGGACGTAACAATTTAAAAACAACTACATATTGAGGTGACCTGATTGGTCATCAAGGTTCTAAACCGACCCATAGACAATAGGGAGGTGTAGGCTGACGTCACTGGTTGTTCCACCCGTATAGGAATTCATCATTGGAAAAATGGATTATCGGCTATTGTAACAATTCTGCCGCATGGAAATTGACAAGCTTCCATCTTTGCACAAAATGAGTTGCCTTCGACCATTAACATTATTGTTTAAGCATTTTTTTGTTGAAATAAAGGTAGTTATACGTTTATTATTATAATTTTTTTTAATATGTTTTTGTATTATTTTTTTGCGTTTTTACTACCGGGCAGTCCGGCAGAGAGAGAGGGAGAGGAGGAAATGGGAGACAGAGCAGGGGAAGACATTCGGCAAAGAACGCCGGGTCCGGGAATCGAACCCGGGTCGGCCATGCCGCGACACAGCGTGTTACGTGGTTCGCCACTTGGGCGCCCAGTTATAAGGTTTTTAATTTGTCGTAAAAAAATAACTACAATTACCAGCCTGTTGTTCAATGCTGTCGCCTAATCTCCGTCACGGCCAGCTGATACCAAGCTAGCTAGCTAGCTAACGTTACCTAGCTAAACGTACTAGATGTTAGCAATGTCTACTGTTGTGAACCATTTTAAATCGGGGCATGTAGAGGAGTTTCGGGAACGAGTAAAAAAAAAAAAAGCAGGTCCTCTTCTCAGACCTGTGGTTACACTCTGGGGCAAAGCACTTTGCTTTTTTTTCCCAATAAAAGAATATCAATATATATTGTTAAGCTTATGCAATGTGCATTATGCAAGGGAAATCTGATCCTAGGTCTGCGACTAAAGCCAGGAGTCTACGCTGTGGTGACGTTAGTCAGCAGCGCAAAATGGTCAGGCACGTTGGAACTATAAAACGGCAGGGGGTGCTGGGGGGTCGCCAGATGATAAAAAAAAAATATCTGTTTTTTGCGGTCAGGCCACTGAACTTAGAAGCAGGCCAGGCCAGTGTTTCTAGTTGCACCAGCGCAATAGTTAGATAACCTAGGTGGGGAACAACCAGGAGATCACTGCAACTCACACAAGTTGAACTATCTCTCTCTCTCTCTCTCTCTCTCTTGCTCTCACACACACACAAAGGGAGCCGCATGTGATTGGTGGAGACGGGATCCTTACGAAAAACTGCTAATCATTGACACATGCTAGCCTGTAATAATCCCCCCCATAAAAATGTACTTTGCATTTGATATATTGCAAATATATGCCATCACACACACTGGCATTTAAAGGGTTAGAATTATAAAATGAATATGTGGTGTTATGATCAGGGCTGAAGTTGAATAAAATATTGTATTTATCAATTACAAAAAACTGAAAATCCATAAAAATCTGTGTTGTTGCTAATCATACATGCTAGCCTGTTTTTTAACAATAATTTATGATGCCATCACAAACACTGGCATTTAAAGGGTACAAATAAAAAAAAATGCCTGCACCAGAATGCAGGAAATGAAGTCTTTGTAACAAAAAAATTCATGGTGGGGGACCCCCAGACCCCCTGCTTAAAAAGTGGCCTGACTGGGGCTATATTTCCTGGCCTGAATGATTTCCCCAGTCCGGCCCTGGTTAAAAGCCTCCAATGCGTATTAGTGTGTGTGCGTTTGAACGTTACCAACCATACATTTCCATTTAAAATTAAATGTTTTTTTACCTCCTATAATAGTGGGGATCGCGGCTCTCTGACACTGTTTTTTTTGGGTCGCAGCCTGAAAAGTTTGGGAACCCCTGGTCTATCCTGTACCCCCCAGACATGTTGCTGGCCCCGTCAAAACAGTATCCTATCAGCCTCTCCATGGGCAGGTCGAGGCGTAAAAGTATTTTATACACAAAAACAGCGTCTCTGCTGTTGTGTCTGGGCCGGGCATTGTAAAAACCCCAAAAGAAGTTCTGAGCTTCCAAGTTGTCATCGGCGAACTGTATATTACACGAGAATTGTTCTTTTCCAGTGAGTGACATCAGTGGTTCCGTCAGCGCTCAAGCCAAAGAATGGGCTTTTGGATGCTTTGCCTCTAATTTGTCGCAGAATATCATGGGCAAACAGCTGTAAGATTTCGTTTTGGATGTTGTTGGACATCCAGTTGTCTCTCTTTTGGAGCAAATTCTTCAACTCGGGATCAGACTCGGTGCGCACTCTTTCCATCATGAGCTGCCATAACACCCCATCCCTATTTGCATCACCCCTCAGTGGAAGCCCCTGGCGCCCGAGGGGGGGTATAGGGGAACAGACTCAGTTAACTCTTCAATACCTGATGCTGAGGCTGAACCTGTCGTCTCTGTCTCTCTCTGACGTTTATCAGATTTAGTGGGACTGTCACTGGGACCGGCGGGACGTTTCGAAAATAAATCTGATATTTTTCTTTTCTGCAAGTGAGACATTCTGTGCTAGCAAAGTCTGACTGATTCAAACGTGAAAGTTGTATACTATACTTAAAAATATAAGAGATGAAACACTTTTGAAGGTATTTATTATAAACAGTTTAACATAACAGCAAATTAGCAAGGTACAATTGAAATCTAGCGATTGTTACAACCGGCCGGTTGAGTATATTAAAGGAAATTATAAAAGTCAAGTCATTGTGTCAGTCCAGCATGTCTCGTCCGTGGAGTCCAGTCAGTCTGTTCAGTCCAGTCAAAGCAGAGAAGTGAAGTGAAGTCAAGTCAAGTGAAGTGCCGTCCCCCCTTGGCTATGGGGGTGTTCTTTATTAGCGATCCCATAGTTCAGTGTGTATGTGGTGTCTCTCCTGAGTGCACGTTCTGTGTCTGTGTCTATTGGTCCGCCTGTATGTCTGCCGTGCACGAGTGCGTGGAACGCACATTAACGTGTAAGTAGGTGCATGTGTGGATCTAAGATAACGATCTGTGATTTAATGGAGACTGGTCTTCGTGACCACTGAATGACCCAGTCGTATTTCACCCGGCTTGTGACATCCCGGTAATTTATGTGATCCGGCCTTATCTAGTGCCGGTCAGTACCAGGGTGTGTGTGTGTGTGTAGGTGTGTGTGTATGTGCTTTGAGGGTGTGGATGTGTGTGTGTGTTGAGAGCAAGGGTGTGTGTGTGTGTGTGTAGGTTTGTGTGTGTGTGTGTGTTGAGAGCAAGGGTGTGTGTGTGTGTGTGTAGGTTTGTGTGTGTGTGTGCTTGTGTGAGAGGAACGGTACCATGTACCAGGGGTCAGCCTGCAGGTCACTGATCTGTGAGTGGCCCTCTTGTCTGAGAGAGAGACGTAAACCAGCTTTATATAGTGTAGTGATGGGAGAATGTCTCCGCTTATAAAATTACATGATACGTGTCATATTTCATCACTACTAGCTAAAATCGACTGACTGCGCAAGCACTGTATCACAGTAGCTCAGTGGTTCGTGGTGCGTGGGAAGGGCGGGAGACGGGAGGTGAATACAATTAGTTGTTTCACCTGTCATTCAATCAGTCTGTGACAGTCTGTCATCACTCGAAAATCTACTCGGTTTTACACGTATGATTGTGTACATACAGTAGTGTAATGAATGAATGAAAACTTTATTTAACAGATTGGAGAATGGCTACAATACAGTACGGCTCAATACACACAATATTAAAATGGTGAAGTGCTTTGAGCAGGATAAACTTATAATATACAGTGTTACAGTTATACAGTTACAGTATATACAAATATATAAATACTGTCATAAAAAAAACATAAAATAAAAAATATATATATATATATATTTTTTGCAATAATTGAGAGGGGGTGCTGCAGCCCCCCCCCCACACCCCCCCCCCCTTCCAACATCCCTGAAAATGGTAGTGTATTTTCTGAGTGAACGAAAACAAAAACGTTATTTTGCTACTTTTATGATTAATTGCGAATATTTTTATGTTGAGCTATAGATTGTGGATGAATACACATAGAAAGGTACACCATGCAAATGTCCATGCTTTATTTGTTTTAAACGAGACAATCTAGAAATGGGCAATGGGGAAATACATTGCGTTCCACTGAGGGTAGAACACGTAAAAACAAAAATTACGTACCCACTACACCTCCCTATAGACCACCGCAACACTTCCGGGATTCTGAAATCATGGAGGAGATTGCGGGGGGAGCAAATTAATGAATGTGGATGAGAGCCTTGATGTAAGTGGTTGTGGCTACGGCTGTGTGGGTGCTAGAAACATGATCGAATATAATTTTATATGCCTGAGTCTCCTGAACATGGCGCGATAAATTCCAAATCAATCGGAACTTAATCGGCGAGCTATAGTCCCTTTTTCAGCACCTACTCCCCATACGCATGTGCAGATTGCCAAAGGATTCTGAAGGTGCATGAAGCCGCGTTGGAATGTTCCATCAGAGGGGGGAAGCTTGTGCCTGCTTCGGTGGCCAGTGTCCTTTCAGCCGAACAGGATAATGGAAAGATTATCCCACTCAATGGCCAGACGTGTCTTATGGCGACATCTACAATTACCTCATTGAGTCTCCAGGTAGACTAATGTTTATATTTAAATGCAGTGGTCTAATAGCCGCTCACATTACCACCACAAGCTCCCGCCCTCTGATGGAACATTCCAACGCGGCTTTGCGGCTTCTGAAACAAGCACTATCTAGTTTCAGAGTTCCCTGCAGGGTATTCCATGAGGTAGGGGCAGAGAAGCCAAAATAATCAAGAATCAAGAGGTTTGGGGCGCCCTTGTGGCGCACCGCATAGTGCCTCGCACACTTACGCAGCCGTCCCGGGTTCGCCTCCTGCTCCCGGGGGATAATTTGTCACATGTCTTCCCCACCTCTTCTCCCGTTCACCATCTCCTCCTCTGTCGGTCATGTCTGACCATGAAAAATAGCTGGAAAAACGCATAAAATAAATCTTTAAAAAATCTTTAAAAAAAGAATCAAGAGGTTTATTTGTCACATACATACCAGGGCATACAGTGACATGCGGGTGGTCATGCCCGCATCGATTGTGCAATAATACAATAATAAAATAAAAAATAAAATAGGTAAGACACAAGATGATATGCATGATAAAAAAAGACATTCTAAGTTCCTGAGAAACTGGTTCCTATGTACACTACTATACATTAAATATACAATTTACAATTCTAACTCCGTAATTTTTATACTTAATGTATCTAAACTATACTATACAATACCTCCTTCCTTTAAAGTGACTTTTCCATTATTTGAAGTGACATTTTGTTTAAAGTGATTGTTTAAAGTGATTGTTTAAAGCGGTTGCGGCATGTTGTGTGTGTGTGTGTACTTGTGAGTGGAGAGTTCAGTGTTCAGATGGCCTGGGGGAAGAAGCTGAGCCGGAGTCTCTCTGTTCTTGTAGCGTGTGTACGTAGGCGCTTGTCTGACCGCAGCAGCTTAAACAGGCTGTTGTTGGGATAGGGGTCTTTCATTATTCTGCAGGCTCTGGATTTGCACCTCCTGTTATATAAGTCCTGCAGGGGTGGTAGTGCAATACCTGTAGTACGCTCTGCTGAGCGCACCACTCTATGGAGTGCCTTCCTGTCCTGTGCTGTGCTGTTTCCAAACCAGGCAGTGATGTTTCCAGTCAGAATGCTCTCTACAGCCCCGGAATAGAAGGAGTGGAGTATCTTCCCCGATACTCTGAACTTCCTTAACTGTCTCAGGTGATAGAGGCGCTGTTTTGCCTTTTTCACCACATAATCTATGTGTGTTGACCATGTCAGGTCCTCTGTGATGTGGACTCCCAGGTACTGCTCACCCTGTCCACGATTGCCCAGTTTATACACAGTGGCGTGTGTGTCCCCTGCTGTATTCTCCTAAAATCCACAATCAACTCTTATTTTTACCAATGTTCAGGAGTAGGCTGTTATCTCGGCACCAGTTTGCCAGTTCATCAACTTCCTCCCGATAGGCCTTCTCGTCATTGTTAGAGATCAGCCCCAACACCACTGTGTCGTCCGCAAACTTCACTATGGAGTTGGAGCTGAACCTGGCCAAACAGTCATGTGTGTACAGTGAATACAGCAGGGGGCTCAGAACGCAGCCCTGGGGGGACCCGATACTCAGGGTGATTTTGCTGGAGGTATGACCACCTGGGGCCTGTCACTTAGAATGTCCAGGGCCCTCATTTATCAATAATTCTTAGAAAGTGTTCTATTTTCGTACTTAAGCACATCATTTAGAATGTGTGTACGCACAGAAATATCAAGATTTATCAACCGTGCGTACACAGGTCCTACGCTCCTCCGTATTGATAAATACCATTTGTTCTTACCGTCAATGCTCGTGCATGATTATCCATATATGGTAATGAAAGACCCCCCATGGGATGTGAAATAATGGACTAACCCGAGCGAACTATGAGAAACTCCACGAGCGAGATTGTTCACGGAGGCGCTGTCGAACCAAGAAGACACAACCCGTGTTATGGGATAAATAAAAGGCTGGCGGACTTGTACACGGTGATGTCAGATATCAACGATTCCCTAAGACCATTGCTGCAATTCTGCCTGGACAGCTCGAAATACTAATAAAGACCGTTAACCACTGTTTGGCGTTGGTGTGTCATTATAACCATGCTGGAATATGAATGCCTTTATTAGTTTTGTTTGATTGGCTACCGGGTATAATATGATTTGTAGAGGCATACAATCTATTTTGTTGTCGGTATTAGGTAGCCTATATGAATTACATATAATAGCAGCTATAGCCTACATTATGCAACAGTAACTTGCGCATATATAATATATCATATCATATTCCTATATGTCTCCCAGGAATCGTGGGGCTCGGGGGTATAAAGGTTGGGAAGACCCTGCTATCATAGCCTATCCTTTATAATGTTATAGGCTATTTCATTTACAGTTTACTCTATCAGCCTACCCAGCATGTAATACGTTCTTTGTTAGAACTCAACTCGTTATTATTTTGCGCATATATTGCAGAAATACGGGAACGTTTTGATTTATATTTAAAAGGCTTTGACATAAAATGAAATAAGTGGAATTTCGAAGCTGCAAGCAGAATACAAGTCATATCACCCACACGATATATGCTACCTGTATCCAGAGCATGTATGCTTTTCATTCATTTAAGACACATTTATTGCAAGGGTTTTGTATACACATAAACTCAACAAATAACCTCTGTTCTCGTTGCAATGCATTTTTTATTCTTTCTTATACAGTAGGAAGGGGGAAGAACACTATATTGTGGGTGTTCATACGACTTGTATTCTGCTTACAGCTTCGAAATTCCACTTGTTTCGTTTAACAATGGCAAAGCCTTTTAAATATGATCAAAACGTTCCCGTATTTCTGCAATCTATGCGAAAAATAATAACGAGTTGAGTCACACGGAGCGCAGTCAGTACACCCTGTATATTCCGATAACGCTATAAACCATGCTACATTCATTCAGAAGGAAAGACCTATTATTCCAAATGCTATTTATAGGGTTTTGACCATAATTACACTACTGTTGCTATTTTACAATTAACTATAATGAATTACGGGGGTCATACAGAACACGTCAGTCAAACTAATGAACAAAAGCTTATTTCCGTGTTGAAAATAATGCATGAAACTGATGAGAGCATTATGCAGTATCCATATTCTACCACCAAGCGCCAGGTACGCATGCCCTGAGCTGAGTGTAAATATACGCACAAAGTCAAGCACACGTTCAAATTGATAAGTCACACACTTTGCTTAGAAATGATCGATTCGTACGCACGGGTTACGTACGCAACGTTGATAAATGAGGGCCCAGGATCCAGGCACTCATGGCAGGGCTCAGACCCAGATCAATCAGCTTGTCAACCAGTCTGGTGGGGACTATGGTGTTCAGTGTTTCCCCTGAAAAAAGATTCAACACCAGTGCTGTGCTGCGCTCACTCTGCCGGAATCCATATTTGTGCGTGCGCACGTGCCGGCAAAATCCATATTAGCGCACGCTGCCGGAGAAATAACTTAAAACTACCTTTGAATTGTTCGAGATAGGTTATTCATGTTCATGTTCATGGAGTCATGTGCGTGTGAATTTGCTAGGATGTTTTTGGTGTGTCCGCTGACTAGGGCTGACCCCTATTAGTCGAATAGTCGACTAATCGATCGAAAAGAGCCGTAGTCGACTGCCAACCTCTTAGTCGAATACAAAAAAATATACCGCTGACACTATAAGTGCTCTGGAGGCCCAGGTAGCTGCATATTTGTACACTGCAAAAAAAGAAATCGTATCGAATGAAAATCTTTTGCATTTGGTACGATAAGTCCAATATTGAGTAGAATTATCTTGAATTATCTTATTCCACAGATAATTTTGCTTATTTCTTTCTTGATTTTGGTCAATTGTATCTTGTTTTAAGAAAATGTTCATCTTGTTTTAAGAAAATGTTAATCTTGTTTTAAAACAAGATTCACATTTTCTTAAAACAAGATTAAATTTACCAAAATCAAGATTGACCAAAATCAGAAAAAAGCTAAATTATCTGCCAGTGGGATAAGATAATTCTACTCAATATAGACTTATTGTATACAAGATATTGTATAAAAAATTTTTTTTATAAAAAATTTCATTTTTTTATATATATATATATATATATATATATATATATTTTTTTTTTTTTTTTTTTTTTATGCAGTCAGGCCACTGAGCTTAGAAACAGGCCAGGCCAGTGTTTCTACTTGCAGAGATCACTGCAACTCACACAAGTTGGAGAACTATCTCTCTCTATCTCTCTCGCTCAAACACACACAAACACACACACACACACATACACACACACACACGCACGCACGCACGCACGCACGCACGCACGCACGCACGCACGCACGCACGCACGCACGCACGCACACACACACACACACACACACACACACACACACACATTTACATTTAGTCATTTAGCTGACGCTTTTATCCAAAGCGACTTACAAGTTCTGTACGACAAGTCATCAGGAAGGGTACAACTCTATCAGCTGAGTAACAATGTTCATCAAAGTGTTGCGTGTTACAGTGTAGGTTCGTTTATTATGACAAGTGCATGACAGTAAGGTTAGTTAGGGTTAGGGAGCCGCATGTGATTTGTGGAGGTGGGACCCTTACAAAAAACTAAAAGTCCATGTTGTTGCTAATCATTGACACATGCTAGCCTGTAATAATCCCCCCCAGAAAAATTTAAAGATTTGATATATTGCAAATATATGCCATCACACACACTGGCATTTAAAGGGTTAGAATAAAAAATGAATTGGATATGTGGTGTTATGATCAGGGCTGAAGTTGAATAACAGTTTTATGAAATAAAAAGTGGTAAATTATTTCAACATATAGTCTTATTTTTATGGCGTTTTTGAAGAGGACAATTTAGTCCCTTATGGTAAGAGTGAGTATTTGTTTCAATCTGACATTACAAAAAAACTGAAAATCCATAAAAATCAGTGTTGTTGTTCTGTATCGTATCGCTCTCGCTCGGCATCGCTCTCTGCACTATCTCGCATATGTGCACGCGCACTGAATAAAGACCACAATGTACCTTTAATCCCAATATTCGTCTGACCACACCCCTATCAGCTTACCCATATAAGCAGGGGTGGGGCCACCCACTCGCCTCCTTCTCGCTTTCACCACAAGGAAGAAGTGCCTCGGTAGATCCCCACACTTGACACCATGATGGAAGAAATTGGATTAGGAACAGCTTTGGGAAACAAGGATACGTTGACATCATATCTTTATTTTCTCTCTCACTATTTTCGAGAAAATACGGCGATATTGTCTTTGTACTGGAGTGTCTGGAAGATGTTGATCATTCTAAAAATCCTCCACCGGTTTTCGTATTGGGAGCAAGCCGCTGCATGCTTCTCAACTGCAGTTCCTTGCTGTGTTTGTTGGGGTGAAACCTGTCAGGCCACAGCTGAACTGTCGGACATGCCGCTGTTGTGAGAAGCGGTGCGTTCCAGGTTGGGTGAGTAGTGTTTTGCTGGCAGGCTCCACTTGTCTGTTAGTGCTATGGGGGCTACTTGACAATGTTTATGGAAACCGGCCCCAGGCTAGGGTCCTTTGTTCAGCCACCTAGGCGACAGAAGGCCTTGGTCTGAAGACCATTATAGTTTTAACTAGTGGGCCGCGACCATCAACACTGGTGATCCCTGTGTGTTTTGGACGAGTGGATTCTCTCTGTCACCGTGTTAAGGCCCCATCTTTCATATCCAAATGAGAGTATTCCTTCACGAGGGGATATGTGCATGAATGTGCGATAGCGGCAGATTCATGTTCAAAGTCAGCTACACAGGCCAGTTGGTATTGTGCTGATTCCGTCGGGTGTTGGTAAAATCACCGTTGTGAAGCGGTGTTGACATCTTGTTTTCTCTTTTCTCTTAAAAAGTGAGGAGAGGTTCAGAACGGCGGCCTGTCTGGGTGAGTGTTATGTCATTGTTTAATGTTCATAGCTTACGGTTAGCCAGTCAGCTGTTAACTGCTGCGTTAGCCTGCTGGATCGCTGCATGGCCTGCTTAGGGCCTACTATTAGCCAGTCAGCTGTTAGCTGCGGGGCTAGCATGTCGTGGTCGCTAGGTAACGTTAGCTTGCTGCTTTAGGCCATGGCTGGCGCGGGGTAGCTTAGCTTCTCGCGCGCCGCCGTGAGCTCGCTTCTGATCGCGTGCGTCGTTAGCTCGGCGTGTCGCGAGCAGAAGCAGTAGCACCCGAACGGTTGGAGCGGCCGTTAGCTTGATGCTATTCTGTTGAACGTGCTTTGATTTTAACATGTTTTACACTCTTGACCACGACGTCATCCTTGACAGGGGATGTTTCGTCGACCCTGCCCTGAGCCAGGACGGCAAGGTTGCATCAACAGGGGACTGTAGTGCGGGTTGGGGCGGTGACGCTGCCCAGTTCGGACAACACAGGAGCGGCTGTGTTCCTACGGTGTCTGTGACTGCACTTCGCTGATCTGCGTTCCGGGTAGGAACGGGGTTGACCAGACCTCATAACACGTCTTCTGGTTTTACTTTGCTAAATGTATTGTGAATAACGGTGTTTTTCCCAAAACGTGTGTTGCTACAATGCATTTAGGATACGTTGCGGGTTATGTGTGAGCTGTTTTTGTCACTGGCAGTTAGCTTCTCCGTGCAAATCGGGGAATGATCTGGTTGTTGTGTGAGAAACATCATGGTGTTTATATGCACCGTGTACTCACAACTAAGGTAACTAACCTATGAAGCTATGCTTGGTGACAAGTGAGTAAAAGAATGTTCTTTCTCAGACTGTAATGACAATGAACAGTGTGTTCACACATTAACAGGTTTTCCTGTTTTAACTGGCCGTATTGAGGGTAAAATAGGAGGATTGTGTTTCCCCCCCGGTTCCCTGGGGACTTTTTCATCCTCCTATCAGACATGTTGTGCATTAATTGTGTCTTTTGTGTGGTAGGGATACGATGTAACTCTTAGCTTGATTGCTGAGGTTGTGCTAAATCTGCTGGAGAAACTTATTTCCTAAAGGGAAATTGGTTTGGTTGCTGTCATGTGTGCTTAGCAAGGCCTGTGGTCGATACTAATCAAGAATGATGTATTCTCTCATTGTGAAAAAAACGGCGTTCCTCTGTTGAGTGTTTTTGCCATTTTTTGTAGGTGATGATGGGTTGTGTGTGTCATGTGACCTACAACTGGGTTGTACTGGCCACAGAAGCACATGTGTATGTTGGACCGGGGTTCTTAGAGCCCTCTCTATTCTGTGTTTTTCCTTAGTAAAAATCAGATAGCAGGTTAGCTCATGCGCTGTGTGGAGCTGTGAAACGCTTCATAGAGCTGACTATGACTGTGTCATATTCTCTTTTTGTCGCTACATCGTATCATGGGTGTGGGGTCGTAAAGGGGTGAACTGGTAACCTTTCCTCTCCCCATTGTTCTGTCGGTCAGGGGTACACCCCCTGTCCTTCAAGGTTCCCGTCACGTGGCGGTTCGGCACGTTACGGGGGGGGGGGGGGGGGGGAGGGAGTTCCTGGTCCCACGGCCTGGTATATTGGGCGTGTGCACCGCAGGAATTCCCCCGCCATAGAGTACGTCACCGTGCGCGTCTCTGTTGGTAGGACTTCCGTGTGCTGTTCAGGTCCATGTGATGGATCTGTTTTCAGGGGGGGTGGTCAGGGCTCCTCCTCACCAAGCGCCTATTCAGGCCTTCTGTGAGTTCGGACTCCTTCTTCCATGTGAGGAAGCCTCCATCAGAGTACAGAGCCTTCCTCCTCAGATTGTCAAAGTGAGTGGACCCTCTAGAAGGGTCCTTTTCTATTGTATGTATATTCGATTCAATTCGTTTATTGAGTGTGTATGGGTTCAGTGCCTCTTCCCCGGAGGCCCTAAAACCAGTTTTTTACATGGCTCAAGGTGCAATATATTCTTTTCAATCTGTACAGCTCGCGTGGGAAGTCTCTCTGGGGATCCCCGTCTCTTTCCTATGGGAGGGTGGTGGGATGTAAAAATGTGAACATTTTTTACCCCGGCTGTGTAGACTGGGATACATACTGTTGATGCTTCCTTCTTTCTATTCCAGAAGTGTTGGAGTTAGGGAGTGTCACACCCCTCTTGTCGTTCCCCTGGGCGCCTTGGGGATTCAATGACAGGTCTAAATAGCCTGTTCATTGATGGGGGTGTGTCCCGACGCATGTATAGTGCTAGCTCGCTGTAAACAGGCGATTGACTGGCACGCCTTGGTTGCTTGTGGTTGAAACAGCGTTTTTATAAAGCAACTGAGATGGGGTTTTTTTCCTCTTCCGACGACCACATCCCATGACCTGGGTGGGTTGTCGACGGATTCTCGTTCATGTCTGGGGGATGATGACGGAATGGATCTGAACATATGTAGAGGGGTCTCACGCCCTTGGGGTGGGCCACCAGGCGCGGTTCGCCCGAACGTCTGGGTGGCGCCTTCTTTTCATGTTAAGATCAACACGCATATCTGCCCTTCTCCTGGAGTAGGCATGTCGGCGTGGTTAGGGCACGGGACTGGTTCTGGTCACGCTGGTCCAGATCAGTTGAACCCGTTGTCCGCCGGGGATGCAGATCTGCTGTTCTGGTACCCTGAGGGACTTGGGCTTTTTTCAGGGGGAAAAATGCCAGGTCGGTCTGGGTGTCACAGGGTTAAGCGCTATGGAGACCCTGGTTGGGTATGTTTTTACTCAGCACTGTCGTAATGGCTTACAGCCATGCCATTCTGTACACGCTCGATCTCGTCGGATCTCGGCCGCTACACAGGTTGGTCCTGGTTAGTACTTGGTTGGGAGACCGCCTGGGAATACCAAGTACGGTGTGCTTAGGGGCTGGTTCTCCATTATATTTTTTGCTCCTCTCTCACACATGGCGAAGAGGGGCCTGTGGGGGTGGTTTTTTGACCTCCTCTGGTGACCCTGTGCTTCCCGTACCGCCAGGCCCGGTCCGAAGTGATGTTTGCGACCCGTAGGCCTGGGTTAACCCTTTTTTGAAAACTGAAACGCTTGTACTGCGGTATAGCCGGTGTATGCCCGCAGGTGTGTTTTGGAGTTTTTTCTTGAGGGGTTATAGGAACAACCACCGCATTGGGTAACACCGAGGTGGTTGATTCCCTGGTGTGTTGGAGCAGTGTCAACTCCCGGGTTCACCGGTTGAGGGTGCCCCTGCACGTTCATGACGTCTGCCAATCGTGTCAGCCTTCTCTGCCTCGACCCCTCTGGGTGGGGGTTTTTAAATGGAGGCTTGGTCATGCAACACCGCCAGCTTACGCTCCTTCCGCCGGGGCGGCTGTGTTCAGCTGTCCCCTCTGGCGCCTGTCTCGTCCGCAGTCTCCAGGCTAGGGTTAACAGCCTGTTGCCTGGTTTTTCCCCGGTGCGCTGCCTGCTTCCGTTGGTTAACCTTTTTTGTGTGCTTACGGCCATGCTGACTGCCTGTTCTGCAGGGTCAGTGTGCCAGGCGGTGTACTATTGGGGGGACAGGGCCCGCTCGGCTTACGGCCATACCGACCTGAACACGCCCGATTTCGTCCGATCTCGGAAGCTAAGCAGGTTCTGGCCTGGTTAGTACTTGGTTGGGATACCGCCTGGGAATACCAGGTGCAGTAACTGAGGGGCCTTTGTCCGAATACGCTGGCGATGTGGGGGGCGGGGCACTACGTGCCCACCTGGTGGGGTCTTGATGCTGGCATCGTGGACTTCTCCGGGCCCCCATTCCAGGGAGTCCAGTCCTTTTGGTGGGTCTGGGTCTTCCTTCGTGCTCCGCTGCTACGGCCTTGCCACGGGGTTGGGTTTGCCCTTGACCCCGTGATTCTGGGGGCAGTAACGAGGTTGTTCCTCCGTTCGTTCCCGGGTGGCATGCGGGTTGTGCGTGTGTGTAGTCGTGGGGTCAAGCCACGGTCTGCTCACCCTGTGCGTTGAGTTGCTTGAGTGCCTCTTCGCACGGTCGGGTCCGTCGCCTTCCCGTGAAGCCCCTAATAGGGGGGATACCCTCCATTAGGGTGGGTCGGGGGGGCTCGGCCCTCCCTGTTCTGATGGTTTGTGGGGGGCTGTCAGCGGGGTGTATTTGTCGGCCGTTGGCTCTCGCTCGGCCTCCCTTGTGCAGAGAGCGATGCCGAGCGAGAGCGATACGATACAGAACGTTAGGTTATGACTATAACCGAGTTCTGTTAGTATAGCGAAGCTCGGCATCCGACGCCGCTGCAGCCTTTGACCTCGCCTTGTGGCGAAAGCTTGGGAAGGAGGCGAGTGGGTGGCCCCACCCCTGCTTATATGGGTAAGCTGATAGGGGTGTGGTCAGACGAATATTGGGATTAAAGGTACATTGTGGTCTTTATTCAGTGCGCGTGCACATATGCGAGATAGTGCAGAGAGCGATGCCGAGCTTCGCTATACTAACAGAACTTGGTTATAGTCATAACCTAACGCTAATAATACATATGCTAGCCTGTTTTTTTAACAATAATTTGTGATGCCATCACAAACACTGGCATTTAAAGGGTACAAATAAAAAAATGCCTGCACCAGAATGCAGGAAAGTAAGTCTTTGTAACAAAAAACGTCCTGGTGGGGGACCCCCAGACCCCCCGCTTACTTAAAAAGTGGCCTGATTGGGGCTATATTTTGCACTATACTTCCTGGCCTGAATGATTTCCCCAGTCCGGCCCTGGTTAAAAGCCTCCAATGCTTATTAGTGTGTGTGCGTTTGAACGTTTGCATGTTTCAACCATACATTTCCTTTTATATATATAATTTTTTTTTAAATCAAAAGAAAATAATATTTTTTTTTACCTCCTATAATAGTGGTGGTCGCGGCTCACTGACACCGTTATTTCGGGGGTCGCGGCCTGAAAACTTTGGTAAACCCTGCTTTACAGTACACCTAAGAAGTCTCAGTGGCATAGGCTACATTCTTCCTTAGAGCATTTCATTTTCCTGGGCTTTTGAAAGAAAAGCTCCAGCGCTCTTTGGTAGGGGAATTCACTGGTAGGGGGCCCATTGATGCTGAGACGCATACAAGCGGCCATATGGTCTCCCTGCAGCCTTTTCCTCAGGTCAGTATTTTACATTAAGCACCCCCCACAGCCCAAAAATCTACAAAAACATATACAAAAAAAGTATAATAATAAGAAAATTTATAATCTTTTTTAATAGTCTAGTACAGGGGTCAGCAACCTTTTTGACATGGAGTGCCTCTTTGAAATATAGTTGTAACTAGTGTGCCTCAACAATATTCCATGCATCGTAATTTTTTTTTCTCATAATCAGGTATCAATACTATGATCGCCGGGGACGAGTTAAGATGTCATTCCTAGCCATGCTCATTCTGCCGAAGACGCCGTAACTCGTCTTTGATGTCAATATTTCTAAAATCATATTTCCCCTCCGGAGCCCTGAGACACACTGCAAAGCTCCACTCAACTCTCTAGCGGTTCAAGAGCGCCATCGGAAATGAGCCTTTGAACCGGTAGTGCTCATCCATATGTGGTCCGGGCACTCGCTATCGTTAGAGAGACTCCGTCTTGACACAGTGAACATCGATCGGTGCAAATAACTCGAAAAAACAACATGATTTGGACGTATATACTATTATACAACCTGGAAATGGATCGGGCATTTCTCCATCCCATAATAGAAAAAATTCTGTTCCACGCTCATCTGCCAGCGGCGCGAGGAAGCCACGGTAAGATTCAGCATTATATTCTAACGTGTTCCATATAAACTGCTATGATGAACATATGACCCACTCTGGATGAATCATCTAACGCTGCCCACGGAATTATAAACGATCCCCCGCCCATCCGGTCATCATCAGATGATACGTAGAAACTTCTAGAAGCACATCCAGTTGACATTTTTTATCTCGCACAGATTCCTACCAAACTGTATTTGATCATCAATATAATGCATTTAGGGCTATAAATCACGTTCTGAAGAAAGCTGCAGAAAACAATAAAAACATACTTATACTTTAGACCATATTTTGGTATGAATATGTGAATGAAAAAGTTTAACGTTGCTACACCCTGAACAATACATATAGGACATTGAATGGGCCATAATAATGGCAATTTAGCAATATAATTAAAAAAGTTATAGCCCTGCAAAGAAGGGGAACTTCTCCATAGACAAATAGAGATGGCGAGGGATGGTAAATTATGAATTTAACCCATGGCGATCAAAGTGTTAATGATAATTTTTACATTATTACATCATTATTGTTATTGTTATGTTATTATTAACAATATTATTATGATGGTTGTATCAACCCTAAATCTGAGTTGGGGGGGGGAATGCAATGCAGACAAACAGCTGCATACAGTGCGACCATTTCACTCACATTTGCCCATTCATGTTTGGACTGTATGTGTGCTGTCATAGCTCCACCTACAGGCCTAATGGAGAACACCAGGAGAACACCAGGATGTGAATGGAGGGTGAATGTGAGGTATATCGTGTAAATAAGTTTTGATTGATCGCAAGACTACACTGTAAAAAAAAAAAAAAAATAAGTTACCAGAACTTAAAAATATTGAGTTCAGTTACTGTGCATTAAGGTTTTCAGTTTTCAATCCATAATAAGTTAACAGAAAAATAAGTACACAACCATATTATTTCAACCTAATAAAACTATGTTTATTGTCATTGTTTTAAGAACACAAGTTGACTTGGTAATACTCACATTTTGAGTAAAAAAAATGGCTTTTAACATGTGCAATGTTCAATGAAATAGAAAAATAAATAATAAAAGGTGTTGATTAATCCCACTGGTCACAATGGTGACTGTAATACTGTTTTTGTTATAAGGCTCTGCAAATGTTACTGAATGATGTAGCAATGTATTTCCAGCTAAATTGAAATAATAAACAAATAAAGGGTCTCAATTAAATATGTGGTAGTAAAAAGAACCTGTGGGAGGATTTCAACAAGATAAATGCGACAACAGTGTAAATATTTCACTATAATATTTCAAAGCAAAAAAAAAAGTAAATTTTTTTTTTTTTTTTTATACTGCCCCCTGTGCCTATGAAAATGCCCCCGCGTGCCTATGCAGGCACGCGTGCCTAGGGTTGCCTACCCCTGGTCTAGTAGTTCATCGCAGCGGCGGTTCTAATTCAGCAGCGGTGCAGCGCCTGAATGCATAGGGTGTTACGACCCTGGCTCATGGGCACGCAACCTATGTGCAAACCAACACCAAAACCCCGTGCTCTAACTCAAAGTGCTACTATATCAAGGAACTATTAATGTAAATGTAAACTAATGTACTAATGTGAACCCAACGGACAAGGACTGGAAGAACCTGACAGCTCTTCCTCTAAGCACAGACTCTGCATGTGTGTTACTAGGGCTGGCTTTAAAGCTCCCAGCAGGTAACCAATCAGCACTAATTGGCTAATTGGCAGCCCTCACCTGCATGCCCCGTGACACAGGAGTGATCAGGCCTGCCTGCACACTAGTGACACAGGAGTGATCAGGCTCCTGGTACATAACACCTCCCCCACCAAACTGGTTGCCCCAGAGGCAACCACCACACAACAACTCATAAACAAAACAAAAAAAAACAACTGTGACCCATTAGTTGTCAGGGCCACCACCACAACAGTGATAGCGGGTCGGCCCCTGTCGAACACGACCACCAACCGTGTTGTATGCTCCCTTTCAACAGGCCCCTCCACCGATACCGACCTGTCAAAAATAGACTGCAAACCAAAATCATCCTGAGAACTGCGCTCAACACAACAGAACACAGCAAAACAAAAACCATAGATCACTGATACCACCACCGCGCCCATATCCATCCCACCTGGCACTGGCAGTCCAGGATACTGCAAACCGTGAACATCCAGAGTAGGATGTACCGCCTCAGGTACAGCCCCACCGTACCTGGAACATGGCAGTACGACAGTCACAAAAACGTCTGGAACACCATCTAAAATGGCGTCACCCAAAACAACATTGTCCTGATCAAAATCAAAATGGCTGCCACTCAACAGACCAGGTCGCGAAGGCGGCTCCTGCTCCACAGGACACAGGTAACTAGGTTGACCATCACACCTAGTGCATGGCAGAGAATCAGTGTGGACATGTGGATCAATGTCAGAATCATCAACTGACATACTGGGACCATCCCTGCCCACAAGTGAAACATTAGGGACAATAGAGCTACTGTGGGAAGGCTGGCAGCCTAAGTCAGGCTTAGTAGCCTCTCCAACTAGAACG
The DNA here is from genome assembly GCF_963971535.1 of Notolepis coatsorum. Classification (NCBI taxonomy): domain Eukaryota; kingdom Metazoa; phylum Chordata; class Actinopteri; order Aulopiformes; family Paralepididae; genus Notolepis; species Notolepis coatsorum. The sequence continues at coordinate 66,573,098 of NC_140175.1, forward strand.
GTGTCAAATGAAACAACAGCACCTCTCATAGCATCCTTCCCACACTCCTCCTCCAATTCGTTCGTGGCCTCAGCCACCATACAGGCTGGGAAGACCCTGAGACACTGCGCTGCCATACCATCTCCTGCCACATGCTTCTCCGGCACGCACGTCAACTCTGGTTTCACCACCGAGCCTAACACAAAGCCACAATCAAGAGAATCATTATGCAGAGGTAGATCCACAGTGTGCTTTCCAAAATTCTCAACAGGTACACATTTTAATTCAACAAATAATGTGTCACTAAGTGTAATGTCCCATGTCGAAGTATCAACAACATCACTTTTGTCCTTTGACATTTCCCGAGCCACAGCACACACAGGAAACACTGGATGTTTCTGTGCCAGCTCATTAGGGACCTCAGAAACCACAGGAATGGGAGTTACAACCGGAGTAGCCAACACTTTGTCACCAGCCAAATCATTCCCTAGAATGAAGGACACCCCCTTTATGGGAATGTGAGAACATACCCCCACAACAACATTGCCTGATACTAAGGGAGAATTGAGCGTGACCTCATGCAAAGGTGCATCCACAAATCCAGCCCCAAAGCCCCGAACAACGACACCGGAATGCAAAGAAGAGTTTTCTGAAAACGGCAAAACCCCCTCCAGAATGAGGGACTGAAAAGCACCGGTATCTCTCCAAATTGTTATAGCCTGTTTGGACTCTAGTGCATTAGTCAGGGAAACAAATCCATTCATCATAAACCTTGAGGAACCCTCAAGCTCTTTGTCCACACGTTTGATACTTTCCCCATCCCCATCTAACGTTGGCATAGGCGTTCTGCATATGGTTTCTACCAGAGCCACGGTTCTGACATTTTTCTGCTCAAGCACCGGGCACCCAGCAACGATATGACCAGGTTCTTTACAGTAGAAACAGATAATCCCTTCTGGGAATGCACCAGCAGAACCACCCCGCCTAGGAGGTGAAGTTAACTGACCAGCAGACACAGGTTTTGGGAAACGGCCCCCCTGAACAGGACGCCTATCCCCGGACTCAACACGGTAGTCCTCCAAAAACACGGACTTGTGTGTCAACACAAACTCATCAGCGAAGACAGCGGCGTCGCCTATCTTCGATACCTTACGCTCATTTAGATGTGTGGAAACGGTATCAGGAACACATCTTTTAAATTCCTCTAGGAGAATCAACTGCCTAAGCTGCTCTCTTGACTCTGCCTTCTGAGAAGTGCACCACCTGTCAAACAGGTTCTCCTTCTCCCTTCCAAATTCAACATAAGACTGCCCCTCCGACCTGCGATAACCTCTAAAACGCTGACGATAGGCCTCGGGGACCAACTCATAAGCCCTCAAAATGGAAGCTTTAACCAGCTCATAATCAGCGCTTTGTTCAAGGGACAGAGCAGTGTAGGCTTCTTGTGCCCTACCAACTAAAACACATTGCAGCAGCAGTGTCCAGGCGGTATCAGGCCACTTCAATGTGGTTGCCACCCGTTCAAAAAGGGGAAAATATCTTTCCACGTCTTTCTCAAAAAATGGTGGCACCATCCTAATATTCCTGCCTACATCAAACCCGGAACGTGACTCTGGATGCAGAGCACCCGCCTGCAAGGCAGCATGCTTATATTCAAGCTCCTTCTGTGCACGCTCGTGCTCCAGCAACATTTGTTTCTCCTTAAACTCACGCTCCTCACGCTCACGCTCATGCTCACGCTCCTCTTTCCTCTCTCTCTCCTTAAGCTCATGCTCCTCTTTCCTCTCTCTCTCCTTAAGCTCACGCTCCTCTTTACTCTCTCTCTCCTTAAGCTCACGCTCTCCTCAAGCACCTGCTCCCTAATGAGTAACACCCTAAAAGCACTCAAGGCAGTCGGCTTCAAACGTTTCTCACCTGCAGAAAGCTCTACCCTGTAGTGTACAGCAAGTTCTAGAAGTTGTTCTTTGGAAAACTTCTCCAACATGTCATGAGACGGGCGATCAACAAAGTCCTTGATGGAAGCCATCGTCACTGCACCAGCCACCACAAGCTACACACTTTACCTCACAGTCACGAAGAACCACTAACGAACCACGAAGACCCCCCTAACGAACCACTGAAGAACCACGAAGAACCACTGAAGAACCATGAAGAACCACTGAAGAATGCTAAATGCCAATAATAACAACCAGAAGGGAACGTGGTGGAAATGTGAGCTCTACGGAGCGCACCTTTCTAGGTTGCAAAAAATTTTTTAAATAAAACACACCCACCCTAAATAGACGTGTCATACACGCAGGGTGTTAGGTGCTACCAGGTATGCTCACCAAACACTCAAACAAACAAAATAAATCCAACAAACAATTCCAAACAGGTGCGCCTTCTAACCTGATATGACTACATATGCTTCTACGTCTAAACTGCAGTCAAAACCGGCCCACCACATGTCTACCCTAAGAAACACTAAATCAAGCCCTACCACACTACCTGTGTTTTCTGGCCGCCCTAATCTACCTACCCTTAAACTAATGCCCTGTAGACCTAACCATCTTCAACCACACCTGCTACCAGTCAAAGATCATACTTGATCATCCACCCGTCCAGTACATGATACGGTACCAGACAAGCAGATGGTGCTAATCCCTTCCCCGACTGCCCCAGGAGTACGTGGTGCACAGGACGCTAACCAACGACCAGAAAATAATGTCCCTATCTACATGTGGTGCCCACTAAACTATATATTTTAACAGCATAAGTAGTCACATTAAATTACAAACAAATACGGCATACTCACCTGTTTGATGAAATGGCTCAAGCCCCCACGTTACACCATATGTAACGAACACCACCCAAACCATAATACCATGACACCCTGTGTAACACAAAAAAAAAACACCAAACAAATTTCTAGGGGTAAAATATCCCGGACGAGCGCCCAACTGTTACGACCCTGGCTCATGGGCACGCAACCTATGTGCAAACCAACACCAAAACCCTGTGCTCTAACTCAAAGTGCTACTATATCAAGGAACTATTAATGTAAATGTAAACTAATGTACTAATGTGAACCCAACGGACAAGGACTGGAAGAACCTGACAGCTCTTCCTCTAAGCACAGACTCTGCATGTGTGTTACTAGGGCTGGCTTTAAAGCTCCGAGCAGGTAACCAATCAGCACTAATTGGCTAATTGGCAGCCCTCACCTGCATGCCCCGTGACACAGGAGTGATCAGGCCTGCCTGCACAGTGACACAGGAGTGATCAGGCTCCTGGTACATAACAAAGGGAAACACTGGTGTTGAAAGCTGAACTATTGTCAATGAACAGCAATCTCACATAGCCCCCCTTCTGTCTGTCAAGGTGAGATAGGGTGTTGTGTAGTACTTGGGAGACCGCGTCGTCAGTGGACCTGTTTGTCCTATATGCGAACTGCAGTGGGTCCATGTTACTAGGGAGAGAGGTGGTCCTTGATCAGCCTCTCAAAGCATTTCATGACCACAGAGGTGAGTGCCACCGGTCTGTAATCATTTAGGCCTGCTGGAGAGGAGTTTTTTGGTACAGGGATTATAGTGGACACTTTGAAGCAGGCTCAGCCAGGGATAGATTGAATATGGTTGTAAATACTGGGGCCGGCTGATTTGCACAGGACTTTAGTATTCGTCCTGTTATCCCATCTGGGCCTGCAGCTTTCCTAGTATTTACTCCCATAAACTCTAATCTCACGCTGTGTTCCGTCAATGAGAGAGTGTGTCGTCCCCCCAGCGGATGAACCCCCCCTCCCCGCAGCAGCCGGCGCGTCAGTGGCGCTGTTAGCCGGTGAGCTTACGTCGCCACTGCTCGCCCCAAACCTGGCGTAAAAGGAGTTGAGTTCATCCGCAAGAGAGGCATCGGCACTCATTATTGAGAGGAGGCTGACTTTATAATCAGTTATCGTTCGTACTCCCCGCCATAAGCCTCTTGTGTCGTTCTGTGCCATCTGTGTCTCCATCTTGTTCGCATATCGCCATTTTGCAGCGCGTAGAATATAAGCTGCTACCTTGTACTCTTCCATACTTCCTGATGCTCGACCCGAGTTGTAAGCAGCGGTACAAGCATTCAGGGCGACTCGGATGGAGTTGTCCACCCACGGTTTCTGGTTTGGGAAAACCTGCACCTTCTTCGTGGGGACAATGTTGTCAGCTAATGTTGTTATGAAGCTGACTACAGCATGCCCCAGTCGACGTCCTCCAGTGCGTCTTGTAGCGTGGCCTCTGAGCTCTCGGACCACTGCTTCACCTCTCGCGACACAACAGCCTCACAAGCTCTTTCTTTGTAGCTGGGCAAAAGAAAGATGGCGTCGTGGTCTGATTTACCTAGCGGAGGTGCTGGTACTGCCTTATAGCCCTGTTTGAAAGGGGTGTAGCAGTGATCCAACGTATTTCCCCCCCTAGTGGTGCATGTGATGTGTTGGTAAAAGTTTGGCATAACTTTTTTTAAATTAGCGTTGTTGAAATCGCCGGCTACGATCATAGCCGTGTCTGGGTGTTTGTTTTGGTGCTGGTTCAAATAGTCCTGTAGTTCTGCCAGAGCTTTGGCGGTATCTGCTTGCGGTGGGATGTATACTGCTGTTGTTATTATGGCTGTGAATTCCCGGGAGAGATAAAACGGGCGACAAAGGATGGATAAATGTTCAAGGTCCGGCGAACAGGAGCAGGAAATAATCTTTACCTCCTTGGGGCTGCACCAGCCATTGTTCGTCAAGAAGCAGACCCCTCCACATCTGGACTTTCCCAAGCAGATCTACCAAATTCAGTACAAACCAGTGGCGGCTGCTGACCAAATTTTTTGGTGAAGCACAAATTATTATATTATATTATATGTTAAATTATATTTTTAAAACATCCCCCTCCCAATGTGTGTGTCAGTGGTGGCTGTGAGTAAAAAATATTGGGGAGGACGGGAGAGATAACATTTTTTTTATAAAGAAGTACAGACACAGTGTGGTTATGAAGACAGCAGACAGACACTACAGTTTAAGACAACAGGCACTAGTAATAAATACCTTGAAGTAACTCTTGACACACACGCCTCACTTACAAACATCACATCAATAGCTTAGTCAAGAACAAAAACTATTTGTTTACAGCCAGATCATCAGACCATTTCTCACCCTCACTGTTTCAAACACATATCTACATGCAATTTTTCTTTCACCAATATCTTACTGTCTCCCAATCTGGTCCCTCACAACAAAGGAAATTATAGGAAATTATATGGGTAGGCGGGGTGGGAGAAACTGTACAACTGTACAAGCAAAACTGTACATTGGAATATCGACGAAACCATACTTGGTAGAAGAGGGTCTCGTGTATTCTTGGGTTAGGTCATTTACTGTACATTGGAGGGGGTTGGGTTAGGACATTCACATGCACATCACTCAGCACTATAGGAAATGAACGACACACACACGTGCGTGCACACACACACGCACACACAGAGGCCAGGCCACAGCGGACCCACAGCCAATTAATTCATAATCAACACAGGCTCCAACTCAATATCAATAACCACAGCGCACGTCACCAACACACTAGGGCTGTCCCTGACTAAGGATATGGATGGTCGACTATGATTGGCAAAAATGTGCCGTTAGTCGACTATTGGTCAAAAAATTCAAATAAATATATAATATAATTTTTTTTTAAATTTAAATGTTTAATTTTGTATCATTCCATTTGGGCTGTGGGGGGTGCTTAATGTCTGAAGGAGTTGACTGAAGGCTTCTTGTCCTCTGCAAAAGCATGCAATTGGTCCACTGATGGATACATCTTGATATTTGTCTATTCTAGTGTGTTCATTAGATGGGTGAAATCCTCTTGCAGTGACTCTGTGCCTGTTTTCGTAGGCAGTTAGCCTCTGGTATGCGTGCCATTAGCGTTAGCCACGCTTCTATGCCTATTTTCTTTTGGAAAGAATGAAAAAAAAATTTATAAAAATAAATGAATTATAAATAAATATATATATATTTGTTTATATATTCGACTAAGAGGTTGGCCCGTCGACTACGGCTCATTTAGACCGATTAGTCGACTAATCGACTAATAGGCGTCAGCCCTACAACACACGCTCACGTGCGCCGCGCGTCGCGCGTCGCCAACACACACACACGCCGCACATCGCCAACCCACACAGCTACTAAATATAAAAAAAAATTAAATTCACTCACCATTGAGACGTTACTTCTTACGAGGAAATAGTGTCCCTCCCATCTGATCACTTGTAAATGAAATCCATCCTTCGATATTTTCTGATAAAATGTTCAATGATCTCCTCTGCTTGCAAACAGTTGCAAATCCAGCAATGCAACAAACAGCGGTTTTTTGTGATCTAATCGATCCTTCATTTGCGTGAGGATGCTGTCGAAATCCACTAAACATTGTTCTGTTGATGCGGGACACACGTTCCATTTTCGGGACTGTCCGAGTCCGACAGGTGGTCACTCAGACAGTCACCCAACGTCTTGGGCAGGTAACAAAACACTCCACCCTGGTAGCTGCGGTGGTAGCACTCCGGTAAGCTCTCTTGGGCAGGTAACAAAACACTCCACTGGTAGCTGCGGTGGTAGCACTCCGGTAAGCCCTCTTGGGCAGGTAACAAAACACTCCACTGGTAGCTGCGGTGGTAGCACTCCGGTAAACCCTCTTGGGCAGGTAACAAAACACTCCACTGGTAGCTGCGGTGGTAGCACTCCGGTAAACCCTCTTGGGTAAACCCTTCTTTTTTTTCTCTCTGTATATTACTAGTGAAGCACTGCCTCACTAGTTGTCATGCAATAACCTCCACTGGTACAAACTCTAGACCAGAGGTAGCCAACTCCCCTGCAGGGACCACATGAGTCGCCTGCAACGCATGTTCTAAAAATAATACTGGTCACCATGGAACTACATAAAGAAAATGTGTTGCTTTTCTTTTTTAACATAAAATATATGTGGAACCATTTGTGATAAAGACTTGCTTTAAATTGTATCTGAAAATTGAAAGTGTATCTCTCTGCCGCCCACATGCTGAGTGGCAGTGCGTGGAAGTAAGGCATATAATATTATCTACTGTATTGATATATATATCTGTCACTATAGTCAATGGAACTGCTAGAATTGGTCACGTGGGCTGGGACACATTCCTACTGTTTCTCAATAGTCTAGTGCGCTCCGCAGATCAGGGTCGGACAGACATGTGTTGGTTGTAAGTAACAGAGGATAGAGAGGCGGTGGTCCCTGGTTTTATAATAAAATGGCAAAAAGACAAAGAGGTATAATGTTCAACAAGCATTGGACCTTGTTGTGGATGTTGAGGAGGACTCTGAGCCAGAATGCTGGGGCAGTGATGATGACAATCATAGTGATGTGATGAGGGCAGTGATGAGGGTCATCAAGGAGAAGCCGCATTTTCTCAGTCCTTGCCCCACAATGCTGCCCACCCCAGTTAGGACAGCCGAAACCCGTCCAATATTTCGCCGTCGACTAAAGACGCACTTCTTCAACCATTATCTGAAATGATTTATTTAAATTTTTATATCTAACCCTAACTAACCTTACTGTCATGCACTTGTCCTAATAAACTAACCTACATTGTAGCACTCAACACTTTGATGAACATTGTTACTCAGCTGATAGAGTTGTGCCCTTCCTGATGACTTGTCGTACAGAACTTGTAAGTCGCTTTGGATAAAAGCGTCAGCTAAATGACTAAATGTAAATGTAAATAGTGAAGGATTTGATGCGTTTGAAGCTATGGTTTGAAGTGGTCTGACAACTATAACATTTATTGTGCAGCTTGAATGAAAAACACTGTTGATGATTCATGTGTGTAACTATAGCCTACTATTTGGATAAGATGCAGAGAGGGAAGCGATCCTGCTGCAAGTTGATGGACAAAGTGCCATTCCTCATGGAGGAATTTGCAACTATTGTCAACACGCCATTCCAGACATCGGCAAGGCTGAAAGAAGTGGCAACAAACTTTGTCAGTAGGCTGTACAACAATGAGCCAAACGAAGACAATGGTTTTGATCTTGTGCGAAGAAGGCTATTCTCACAGAAGACTAGGGACGTGGAGAGAATTCCCCCAACGAGTGATGCTTTGGATCAACATCTCAAAAGGAGTGTCTTCCAAGCAAGCATCTGGACCACAGCCCAAAGGTATGCATCTGTATGAATTTGTGTATTGTATTATTATGTCAAATAAAATCATTCATTCAGGTCCATTGGTCCACGCTGCCCCTCGCCAAGGATGTATTCTGGATGTGAAGTGCACTTGTACTACCTGCTCTCGGTGCAAGTGCATGAGGGCAAAGTTGAAGTGCATATTATACATTTTTTGAATCCTTATGGTCCTGAGAGTGTTGTAGATTTTGTATTTTGTGTCCCTGTTGCTCCTAGATGACACAAGGCTAAAATATAGTGTATCATTTAGGTGAACATTTTGTAAAAATGTGTGTTGTTGACTGTTCAAAGAGCTCCAGTTACCACTCAGGAAGGGCTATCATACCAAAATATCATCTAGACATAGATATTTTCAAAAAGTATAAGTAAGCTTTGTCACCTTGAGTGGTACCAACAAGTGACATTTTGGGCTCTGGCTCATGGACTATAGGCCAGGGGACAAGTATTAGAATATACTTTATAGTTTCTTCCCCCTCAAATGTATATACTCTCTTTTAGAAAAGGTCTCTTAACCTCCTGTTCCACCCCAGGTGAAAATCTGCATAAAATGTATACCTAGGTAAATGGAATATTGCTCCACTTCTACAAGGGCTATTTGCATATTCTTGGTATCTAGGTACATCTATGGACCTCAATGAATGTATTCTCAGTGTCAGAAATATTGTGTCTATTACTAGGCTTGCTTAAATTGTGAAAATATGAATTATGATTTTTCTTTTCATCTTTGACAGTGAATAACACCATGATAATAATGACCAGACTTAAAAAACTGCCACTGACCTCGTTCAGTACCCTCTTGAGATCATGTGTACAAAAGATCTAAGGAAATTAATAAAGGGAAGATGATAAAACCGAAGGTTCTGTATATACAGTACTGAATTCTCCCATCCGGACCAATGCAATTTGAAATATTATTATAGAATATAGAATATATGCTTATACATTACCTTATTATAGCCAATTCGCACATTTATATATATATATATATACATATAGTATCTTTCAAATGCCCGAGTTCAATTTGGATTTCGTATCATGCATAATAACAGATAATAATATCTACTGTACTCAACTGTACTTTTTTATTTTTCTCACAGTGCACCCATTTTGAAACGAATTTCAGATCTAGTTGTTCCTATATGCTCACAATAGGGAGGAGAAACTAACTGCGTTTCAATATTTGTCAAATCATTACCTTTTGTGGCTTATTATCAAGAATAATAACAGTTATTGACATATTCCATAATTCAACTCTGAACTTTGAACCCCCATAGAACTTGAAGGGAAATGTAGTTTTGAAAAATGTCAACGCTGTTCTACACCTATGAGTGCCCTCGACAAAATGGCCGCAAAGAAACTACAATTTGCGTTTTTTTCTATTTCCAAAATGGTCGCCGGCTCGGATTAAACTTCTACAAAACGAGAAGGTAAAACCATATTATGCCACTTATAACCTATTGCTAACCTATTGCCAACCTAACGTTTTACATTCTACATGCTTTTGTGACATATTTGTGATGGTAATACTTGAAAACGGTTGATTTTAAAATCGCAAATGATTTCCATCAATCATAAAAATATGGATATATGATCATAATGGCAAAAGGGGTCGGTACCGACCCAGAGGGGTGGAACAGGTGTGTTAAGCCCGGAGCCACATTTTCAGAAAATCCGCCTAAAATACATACCTAAGTAAATGGAATATTGCTCCACTTCTACAAGGTCCATTTGCATGTTTTCGGTATCTAGGGACATCTATGGACCTCAGTGAATGTATTCCCAGTGTCAGAAATATTGTGTCTATTACTAGGCTTGCTTAAATTGTGATGAAACAAAGGAGAATATGAATTATGATTTTTCTTTGCATCTTTGACAGTGAACCATGCTAAAAATTACCAGACATGAAAAACTGCCACTGAGCTCGTTCAGTACCTTCTTGAGATCACGTGTACAAAATATCTAAGGAAATGAATAAAGGGAAGATGATTAAACAGAAGGTTTTGTAGATACAGTACTGAATTATGCAATCCGGACCCATGCAATTTGAAATATTATTAGAATATAGAATATGAGGCCTATAAATTACCTTATTATAGCCAACTCGCACATCTATGGATTGGGCCAAATCTTCTCTTTCAAATGGGGGAGTTCAATTTGGATTTTAGTATCACCAGGCGTGCATGACGCACATAGAATGAAATCTACTGTATGTACAGCAGGTTTTTTATTCTTGCGACAGCTCCGCCATTTTTAAACTGATTTCAACACGGATGGTTGCTAAATAGGGGAGACAAACTGACTGCGCTCCAATATATGCCAATAACGTTCAGTTTTGTGGTATATAATCCAGAGAAATATGAAATTTAAAAAAATTATACACAAGTAATTAGCTTGAAGGCAGCTAGAATTCGTTGGGTAGTGTAGTTCTTCGAAATTCCAAACCTCATTGAGAGCTCTGGATGTCCTCTTCTCATAATGACTACAATCGTCATCATTCAACGACGGCCGCTAATTCAAAATGGCGGATCTCCCTGATAAATACAACACATTTCAAAAACGAAAATCTCACTAATAACACTTTAGCCTATTGGTAAACAAACGTATTGCTGAAAATATACACTATGACTGCTGTTTTGATTAGGGTCTTTACACTTGGCTACATTCATCAGTCTATAGACATGGATTTATGATGTGATATCATCTGCGGTCTGCCGACGGACCGCTCGGGCTAAAGAGGTTAAAGGATAACTGGTATAATGAATTGCTTGCATCAAACCATACTAACTGCAGTGGCGGCTTCTAGGTATCTGCATACCTACCTCCGTTCCCTCTCTAATGCATTCAGTCAGCCTACCGAGCACATCACAGCACAGAGACCGCCCTCATCAAGATCACTAATGACCTCCTCCTTGCTGCAGATTCCGGACACATCAGCCTCCTCATCCTTCTCGACCTCTCCGCGGCGTTCGACACAATATCCCACTCAGTCCTCCTCAAATGCCTCTCCGACAACCTAGGCATCACCGGTACAGCTCTGTCATGGTTTCATTCATATCTCACTAATAGATCTCAGTTTGTCAGCGTCAGCGGCTCATCCTCCCCCCCGGCCCCAGTCAACCACGGTGTCCCCCAGGGCTCTGTGCTGGGTCCCCTACTATTCACCATTTACATGCTCCCCCTCGGTCAGATTATATGTCACCACGGACTCAACTTCCACTGTTATGCTGATGATACTCAGCTCTACATCAGCACCTCACCATCCTCCCAGCTCCCCCCACAGTCTGTAGTCAACTGCCTCCACGCTATAAAAACCTGGATGGCAACCAAATTACTTAAACTCAACAGCAAAAAGACAGAGCTCATGGTTGTGGCCCCCAAGGCACTGCTCGGGAAGGTTGGAGATCTCCTCCTCCACGTTGACGGCTGTTCCATCTCCCCGTCTCTCGAAGTCTGTAACCTGGGCGTCACCCTTGACTCCACACTTTCATTTCACTCCCACATCAAATCTGTCACCAAGTCTGCCTTCTACCACCTCAGGAACATCTCCCGTCTCCGACCTTCACTCTCAGACTCTGTGGCTGAGACCCTGATCCACTCATTTGTCACCTCCCGGTTGGACTACTGTAATGGAGTCCTGTTCGGGGTACCCAGCAAAGCCCTGGACAGGCTCCAGTATGTCCAGAACTCAGCTGCCAGGGTTCTCACTCACACCAAGCCCTGGCAGCACATCACCCCCACCCTCATCCATCTCCACTGGCTTCCAGTCAGGTTCTGCATCACCTTCAAACTCCTGCTCCTCACCTACAAATCCCTCCATGCCCTCGCCCCCCGGTACCTGTCTGATCTCCTCCACCAGTACACTCCATCCCGGAACCTACGATCCTCTGATCTAGGTCTCCTCTCCATCCCTCGCACCAGGTTACAGACTTTTGGGGACAGAGCCTTCAGCGTGGCGTCCCCTACCCTCTGGAACTCTCTCCCCCCCGAAATCCGCAACGCCCCAACCCTGGACACCTTCAAATCCGCTCTAAAAACACACCTCTTCACCAAGGCTTTCCCCATCAGTTCGTTTTAGATTAAATTAGGTCCATTATCCCCTACTTTCCCTCATCCCCTCTTCCCCCTCCCCCCCCTACTTTCCTTGCCCTATTTTTTGTCCTGATTGTAAAGCGACCTTGGGTTCTATGAAAGGCGCTATATAAATTTGATCTATTATTATTATTATTTCCAAAGGTCAGTCCTAGTCCATCAGAAACAACTCACGCACAAACCCTAATTGCTTCTGAAAGTGTACTCCATTTTGCATAAACGTAGGTCATAATAAATATACTAAAGGTTACAATTATAACGCTGACATTTGTATTGTATTGTATTATTTTTTTTTTTTTTCAACATTAAATTACAGTATAATTATTTGACTTGAAAAAAAGTATTCTTAAACTTGAAACCATCTGTATGGAATCATTGGTCCTCATTCTCCAACGGACATACGTAAAAGTTACCAAGGAATTCCTTTGTAACTTGATTTACGTACTTATTCGGCATTCTTGAACGGCTTCATATTGTAAATTGACGTATTTCATTCATAGAAACCCGCTTGCGAATATTTTGGCCACTTACGGAGACCATTTCATGTGTTCATGAATCCAGAGGAGGATTTTTGTAAATTTGTTGGTTCGAGAATGAGGACCATTGTTACATTTTGTAATATATAAGTCAGTAACTGAGGCTTGAACAGCTGTCTGGAATTATTAATAATAATAATATATTGTAGAGGGGCTTTATAATTGTGTAACAATTCTCATAGCGCTACAGTGTAAAAAAACATAAAAGCTAGCAAAAAAGTTAAAAAAAATAAAAACATAAAAGAACAAAAACAGGGCGTTCAAGTGGCGAACCATGTAACGCGCTGCGTTGCGGCACGGCCGACCCGGGTTCGATTCCCGGACCCGCCGTCATTTGTTGAATGTCTTCCCCCCACTCTGTCTCCCGCTCTTCCTCTCTCTCTCTCTCTCTCTCTACTGGACTGCCCAGTAGAAAAAAGCGATAAACACTCAAAAAAGAAATCTTAATTTTTTTTATTTTTTTACAAAAACAGTCCATGACCAGGCAGGAGGGGCAGAATGTTACAACTTTCAAGGGACATCAAATAGACCAATTCATTTTAAGCACAAGGGCATGCTTACACGTCTCCTGTGCACTCTATTAGTACACTCAATTATTTCCAGTTTCCACCCAGCTGTCTGCCTTCAGGTACTCAAGCATCCAGGTTTGTCAAAATATACATTTTATACACGTCACAGTGGAGGCACACTGCGTGCGGAAGCACTCAGAACAGCCCTGGAGCGCCATATATATATAAATAAATGCAGTCCATTTGTGGAGGAGGAGGGACAGCAGAGAACGACACACACACTGAGGGGTGGTGTTGAGAGACACTTTCTCTCTCTGTCCATGATGTGGAATAATTTGACCAGATATTATTCATGGAGATGGACAACAGAGTCTTTGATTGGATAGAGTTTACTGACAGAATGACATGTTGCAATATGGAGAGACCTAGACTCCTAGAGTATATGTTACAGCAATGGCCATATAGCCTAGATTCAGAAGTCTGTAGAATGGTGATCTAACAAAGTATTTATACAGGAGAGTAGTCAAAACAAGTGGAGCATTGACATACATAATATGAATTATAGATATTATGTACAGAGATATCTGGATCATGATATATAGATGGATATGATTGGGAATGATGTAGAATGAGAGCTATGTGTGTGTGTGTGTGTGTGTGAGTGTGTGTGTGTGTGTGTGTGTGTGTGTGTGTGTGTGTGTGTGTGTGTGTGTGTGTGTGTGAGTGTGTGTGTGTGTGTGTGTGTGTGTGTGTGTGTGTGTGTGTGTGTGTGTGTGTGTGTGTGTGTGTGTGTGTGTGTGTGTGTGTGTGTGTGTGTGTGTGTGTGTGTGTGTGTGTGTGTGTGTGTATATAATGTGTGCACAAGTTGAAGGCTATATGTAGAGAGAGAGTGAGATGTTGGGGATAGTGTGTGTAGCTAGATATGTCTGGGAGCGATGGCTATGTGTATATACGATTGTGCAAGTGTGTGTGTGTGTGTCTGTGTGTGTTAGAAAGAGAAAGAAAGAAGTGTGTTGGTGAATTTCCCTGTCAGTCCGAGACAGGTACAAACAGAGACAGACTAGTTTAAAATCATGGATTTTACCAAGTTACCAAGCTCTTGATTATCAACTCATGCTAAAGATCAGTTCTACCTATGATTTGAAGAAAGCCTCTTTGAACTGCTGCGGTCAGGCAAGCGCTACCGGAGTCTCATGGCCAGTACAGAGAGACTCAGAAGGAGCTTCTATCCCCAGGCCATCAGGATGCTCAATGACAATGACACTATGTAACAACCCATCATCTACACTCACGGCACACACATCCACATGTACACACTCACTTTAGACAAACACTCACCTGAACATCCACTTTACTCACTTTAGACACTTTAACACTTTCAGCGCCAGAGGTCGCTGTGTGCCGTGTGGTAAGAATGCCAGCGCTTTAAAGAATAGGGATACATGGCGGTGTTTGCAGGGCTAAAACTATATTAAATATCAGAGCTATGGATATAAAACTATTGCCTATTTGACATCGAGTATCTATCGTTCAATTTGTGAAAAATAAAGAATTTTTTCATCCATACATTCCCATTTTATACCGTGGTGAATATGAGTATAGTTTTAGAGTAATTCTGTCTAATCCCAGGAAACACCGCTATGCAGCGTTTAGTGCATTTCACTAGAAACCGTGGCGTTCTTCGCCTGTTTCAACAATCAATCTGAAATCAACGCTATATTATCGGTATTATGTTTCATCATGAATGCGCGCTCTGCCGAGAAAACAAACTACATCGTTTCAAATGGAGTGCAATATCGGCCGCAAGGCGTTAGGCGGCGTATTGACCGTCTGCGAGCTCAGACACATTCAGAACAGCATGCACAAGGTGCCTCGATGGATTATGAATGGCAATAGCGAATAAAAGAAATAACGATCATGCGTTCAACAAAATGTGTGTGTGTGAGTGTGTATGCATGTACTGTAAGGGTGAGTGGATCTGGGGTGAATCCAGCACTGGGGCCACAGGGCAAATGCCCCTGCTGAAATCTGATTGGCCCACTCGGTGCCCCTATTGACGCGAGCTGATGCTAATTTAAACCGTAGCACTCTGTAATTATATTCGGAGTGTATCCTACATTCAAGCCACGCAGCAGCTTGGAGGGCCCCCCGAGGGCTGACATAATGTACTCAACAAAAGCGACCGCGATCTGCCTTAAACTCTTTAGCCCAAGCGGTCCGCTGGCGGACAGCAGATAACATCACGTCATAAATCAATCTCTCCAGACTGTATGACATAATGTTGCTTTTTTTTCTTCTTCTAATGTAGTCAAGAGTAAAGACCCTAACCATGTCACAACAGCAGTCATAGTGTATATTTTCAACAATACGTTTGTTTATCAATAGGGTAAAGTGTAATTAGTGAGATTTTAGTTTATGGAATGTCTTCATAATTTTGCGAATATCCGCCATTTTGAATTTGCGTCGCTACGTGTGTTCGTAGTCATATGAGGAGAGGGCATCCATAGCTCTCAATGAGCGTTGACATTTTTTAAAACTACATTTCCTAGCCGATTCCAGCTTCCTGCAAGCAAATTACTTGTGTATGAATTAATTTTATTTCTCTTATTTCTTGGGATTATCTATCACAAAACTGAACGTTATTGGCATAGATTGGAGCGCAGTTAGTCTGTCTACCTTCTGTGAACGTTCAGCAACAATCCGCGTTGCAATCCGATCCAAAATGGCGGACCTGTCTCAAAAAGAATAAACTGACTGTATTTACAGTAGATTTCATTCACGGTTCTTGCTGCACGCCAGGGGCGGATTTAGGATTGTAGGAGATCCGGGGCTTAGCCCAGATAGGATTTTTATTACTTCGACACCACAACCTTTAACTTATACCACCACCTTAAAGCAGACAAAAGGCACTAGAGAACACTTAAATTCACACCCTTTAATTAATGAAGCAAACTATAATAATTTATAATAATAATAATAATAATAATAATAATAATAATAATAATAATAATAATAATAATAATAATAATAATAATAATAATAATAATAATAATAATAATAATAATAATAATAATAATACACTGTGTTTGTATAGCACCTTTCAGACAAGAATTGCAGCTCAAAGTGCTTCAGCAGTACAAAAAGACAGGCATAAAATGAGCACAACATTGGCAGATCAAGAGCAATGCATAAAGTGCAGACATAAAGCATAAAATAGATAGCAGTAAAATAGACAAAGTCAAGGACACATAGAACATTAAATCACATCGTTTTTCATATTAGGATCTAAGATCTAGGGTTAACTCGCCGAACGTTGAGCGGCAGGACCCCCGAAAACCAGAGTATAGTCGGGTTTTCATCGTTGTTTCTTTTATTCGATATTTCCATTCATAAAGACATGCCGGCAGCCTGTGTTATCACTGGGGATGGGTCTGAGATCTCAAAAGCTATGTTTCTATAAGGTGGAAGAATTATGTTTTTGTCAACTTGTTGATTGTGATTTAAAGCTTAGGTCTGAGTCTACCATAACACCAAGACTTAACTCACTCAAATACAGTTAACAGCTGGATAGACTACAGATGGAAATTAGCTTCTGCTAAATCTGGTGCAAACATATTTTCATGTAACAATGATTAATTGTCCAATTTTATTTATTTTTTTTAAATAGATTCGGGGCTTTTCAGAAAACATTCGGGGCTTGAGCCCAAGTAGCCACCCCCTAGCCCCGCCCCTGCGCACGCCTGGAGATACTAAATCCAAATTGAACTCTGGCATTTGAAAGAGGAGATTTGGCCCGATTCATAGATGTGCGAGTTCGATATGGAGAATTCAGTACTGTATCTACAAAACATTCTGTTTACTCATTTTCCCTTTATTAATTTCCTTCGATTTTTTGTACACATGATCTCAAGAAGGTACTGAACGAGATCAGTGCCAGTTCTTCATGTCTGGTCATTTTTAGCATGGTGTTATTTACTGTCAAAGATGCAAAGAAAAATCATAATTCATATTCTCCTTTGTTTCATCACAATTTAAGCAAGCCTAGTAATAGACACAATATTTCTGACACTGGGAATACATTCACTGAGGTCCATAGATGTCCCTAGATACCAACAACATGCAAATGAGCCTTGTAGAAGTGGAGCAATATTCCATTTACTTACTGTAGGTATGTATTTTAGGCGGATTTTCAGAAAATAGGGCTCTGTGCTTAAGAGGTTAAGGGGTTAAAGGTAATAAAGTAGCAATAATGAGTCAATAGATAAAAAGCAGTAATGGCATCCACACTACACAGTTTACAGACATAAATTAACTTCATGGCTCATCTCCTACTTTGGGAATTCAGTAGGTGGTGTCAGAGAGGCAACTACCTGTGTGACCTAAGGATAGTAGTAGCCTACCACACTTGAAAAACATGTTATCGTAATATATAATAGAGCTTTCTGATCATATAATCTACTCTACTGCGTTGTGTTCTGTTGGCTCTATGTCGTATTACCAAAACCTATGTAGCACGACGGAGGAAAAAGAATCAATGAGAGGTTATTATTTCTCAAATGGTGGGTTTATTCAAATCCACAGAGTATACAAGAATGATCTGGTTCATCAATGAAAGCGCAATGATATCAGTGAAACAGGTACTATGCAGGGCAGCCTGGGAGAAATGCGAGGCCCTGTGCGAGATTTAAACGCGAGCCCCCCCCCCCCCCCCCCCCCCTAAAAGGTAAAAAAAAATATATATATATATATATTTTTTTTTTTTATACAGTCAACATATTCTTAAATAATAGCGCTGCCCGAGGCTGGGCATGATACAATCAACATATAGCAAGAGAGAGAGCGAGAGAGAGCTCCCGTTCTACAGTCAATATACAGTGTTATCGCTGCACGGACCCGGCAATGCCCCTAACCCTCCACCAGAGCAAGGCCAGAGAGAGAGAGATAGAGAGAGCATGTCTGTTTGTGTGTGTGTGTTAGAGAGAGAGCATGTATATGTGTGTTAGAAAGAGAGAGAAATATATAGAGAGAGAGCATGTCATTTTGTGTGTTAGAGAGAGATATAGAGCATGTCTGTGTGTTAGAAAGAGAGAGAGAGAGAGAGAGAGAGAGCATGTGTGTTTGTGTGTTAGAGAGAGAGCATGTCTGTGTGTGTGTGTTAGAGAGAGAGCATGTATGAGAGAGATAAGCAAAGATGAGCCCCTAAAGGATATTCAACTTTTAATGGAAGAACAAAACAGAAGGAAAAGTTAACTTCACAAAGGCAACATGAATATACATAGATCCAAAAGGACAAAGATCAACACTTAAATCCAAAGAGAAGAGGGTCTATACCAGAGAAAACAAAGTAGCAAGGAGCCAATGGCCGACATCAGCTAAATAGGCTAACTGCAAATAGAGTAGCCAGGTACTGACACCAGGCCACACACAGCTTTGGCCAACGCTACCCAAGCTACACAAACGACCAAGACAATTCACACACAGCACATGTCGTATCTCCAAATGTTGTGAAGTAACATATGTTTTGCCTGGAAAAAAACATTGTTATTAACAAAACATTCGGGAGGGGAAGGAAGGAAGAGTGGGGTAATGTCCAATGGACATCTTACCTGCACCAAGGAACGCAGGGCGAAAGGCCGCAACACAGGTCTCCACGTTGACGAAAGGCCTCTCGCTGGCGGGACAAAAAGAAGCTATGGCCGGAGCCTTGTCATGGTGCAGGCCCGACTACATCTTCTGTCAAAGATGATGTCGTAGTCAGAGTGCCAGGGCCTGCTATTCTCACGGCTAATGTCAATGGTTGTAGCACAAGCTAACAGCTAACTCTAGGCTAACTGATAGCATCAAGCTAACGTTCCCAGCCGAGCGAAAACGAGCAGCTAACGTCGTAGCTAAACAGCTAACTGGCTAACAGTTAGCTCAACCCGGCTATCGCTAACTACTAGCTAACGCAGAAGCAAGCTATGCGGCTACCACTGAAAAACTGTACAACGTGAGAAAAGCAATACAGGCCAACACTTCAGACAGCCGCTGTGTTTTCCTCTTCTCATCCGAAGAGGGAAGGGAAAAAGAAGGCAATACACGTCCCACTACAGAGTGGTGTTTACCATAGCGGTGCCGGCAACAAGTCCCTCGCGGACTATAGCCGACTTGAGCATGGAGATATTCTCATAATGAAACACCAAGCTCACCTCCCTCGCACCAGGTGCTGACACCAGGCCACACACTGTTAGCTACTACAACAGCTAGCCGGCCCGTTTGGCTCCCGAGAGAGAGAGAGAGAGAGATATATCACGGCGGGAATAGAATAGAGTGCATTAAAAACTCACCAAACGTCCAAGAGGATGGAGACAACCGCGTGGAGTTGACGAAGTTCATCTGCCGAATGACCGTCCTCTTCATCTTGGCATAACAATGCTGCACGCGCTCTCTCTAGGTTAGCTAACGCTAGTTAGCATTTAGCTAAGCTAGCTACTAGCCGACATCATCATGGCTATCCCGACTGAACCACACGTTAGCACTCAATATTATAACGTAGCTAAAGCTAACTAGCTGTCCCTGCCTTTAGCCGGGATGGCTAGCCTGACTGAACTGTCTAACATGCAACAACTTTCATCTTCAGTCCATCTGCCGAATGACCGTCCTCTTCATTTTGGCTGGCATAACTAAGCATAACCTCCAAAGCTGCACGCGCGAAATAGTCAAACGCAGCTGACGCACGTCAGCGTACACATAATGTAACCCCTCCCTTCTTGAAACCAATAGTATGTCTGCTGCAGAGCCCCAGAGCTCCAATAGAGAATAGTGCAGAGCCGCAGAGCCAGGAACATTCTACAAACGTGTCTAATGTGAAATATATAAGCATATAAGCAAAACTAGATTTTAGGTCTGTGATGAAAAAGGGCCTCGCGGGAAGGGGGGCCTCGCAAAAAATAATAATAAAAATAAATAATAATAAAAAAAATAATAAATACAAAATATTTTTTTTGTGCGAGGCCCCCCTTCCCGCGAGGCCCTGTGCGACCGCACTGCTCGCACACCCCCTGAGGCGGCCCTGGTACTATGCCACGAGTTTCCTGATATCAGACTAATAAAAAGTAGTTAAAAGTAACAATCTTCAATGGAGCATTGGTTGTTGCGTCTCGTTGGTTGTTGATTCTCGTTTCCAAGGAGAGAAAGGAATCTTTGTTCTCGTCCTCAGCGTCTTCAAGCAGGTCCTTCCTCCGTTCGGCGGTGCATAACAGATCTTCAAGATCTTCCTCTTCTGTCTGGTCCGTGCAGACCCTCTTAAAGGCTAAATCCCGCCCCTGAGCGAACGTCGACCGGGTTTGTCAGGGGGCGGATCTCTTAGTTCTGATTGGCTAAAGCTCACAGCGGCCATTTTGGATTAGGGTCGGCATCTTGATTCTTAAAGGGGCAAGGCACTCTATTTTTAAGGAAAAGAGTTACCTTTCTAAAGTTTAACGTTTAAAGGTACAGTATTAGATTTTACTAACTGAAGAATTAGCGATTAGTTATTAAAGGCCAACCTTCATGTTGTATTTTTGTTCAATAAACAATGTGGACTAGGCCAACGGTGACTTTCATGAAGAAGGGAAAAAAAAGTATTGAAATTGACCCAGTTTTAGCGTTTTTATCAAACATTTTGTCTGCCCAACACAATCACCACGCACGTGGATATTTTAATCAATGGTTCATAACGTGCGTGTGTAATCGAAATGATGTCGTCACAAGAGGTGCAGGGCACCAGGGGGCTCACCAGGGGGCGCTGAGAGTCACACACAGCTAGTGGCAGGCACTGAGAGCCTTGCTACTACTAGCCGAATGAAAATGTATCTGTTTCACCTAACAACACTATTGCTCTGTGATCATAGCCATCCATCTCTAAAGCTAACCACTATTTGTAAAAGCCACAACCACGTTACCATATTTGTAATAATGTAAATCATTGTGTCGTTGTACATATTGTGTACACCGTTATAAGCTAACATCGCTTAGCTTGGTAGCTATTGTGCTAACAACATATCCCGACGGTTGGTTCTCTCCTCTCTGTACACCCCCGTCCCCACGGGTACCCTGCCGGGGAGCCCATGGACGCGACAACGGCGGCAGCTGTAGGGTGCTCGAGCCCGCCGTAACGCTAGTGGTACACGATAGCTATGAGCTAACTAACGCTACGGCCGCCGCTGTTGTCGTGTCCACAAGCTCCCCGGCAGGACACCCGGGAGGACGGGGGCACACAAAGAGGAGAGAACCACCCCAAATCGAGCACTCATGCCGGCCGACAAGCCGGACACCGCGGTTGTTGTTAGCACAACAGTAGCCCACTGTGATGCACCGAGTGGGCCACCATTGATCAACATGCAGCAACGTGTAGCTTGCATGATGCGTGTGTAGTGCTTTGCCACACAGGTCTGAGAAGAGGACCTGCACATGATTTTACTCGTGCCCCAAACTCCTCTACATGCCCCGATCTCAAATGGTTCACGACAGTAGACATAATGCTAACGTTAGCCAGCGACATATATCGAGTAGTACTATGACCCGGACGAGCATAAGGCATAGGTTTCCTGAAGTGACGTCACGGCCGTGCTAGCGTCTGATAAGCTTTTTATTCTATAACCTTATCTTTGAAGTTAGATACATTTTCTAAGTAAATTACACATATTTTGCCACCTTAATCTTCTATTTTAAACTATATTACTGGCTTAATTAGACTTTGTAATGGTGGATAAGTGTCTGGTTTAGTCTTATCTTAATCAATACACTATTTTATAACTATTGAGACTAAACTCTACTGGATTACTATTAGTTTTGGTAGTGGTTACACACTTTTAAACCAAATGGTATTCCTCTGTGTCAGACAAACAGAGTTTCCCACACAACTGGCATCCTGCCTCCTAATCATGTCAGACCAGATGGCTAGGGCCCCCAAATATCTTGAGGGGGGGTTCTACTCAACAGTTGGGTATCACCTCCTACAACCTATTGTTCTATTCAGCTCGGTCAACAAACCACTCTATTCAAATGCTAACTTTAGCCAACTACCAGCCCAGTTTTTATTGTTTTACTTGTTCCAACGTGGGGGAGAGGAGAAAACTGTATTTACTTTACTTTGTCCCAAGGTCTATTTACAGTTGCGGGGGCAAGAGACGTGACCGTAATTAAATCACTCTTTTCAGTCCTATGTGCAAATTAAGGGCGGTGTCATTTTGTGATTCCCCACCGCTCCCTTCCGGGGGAGATGAGACATCGCTTGACTCCAGAGCCTCTATTTTATCCACCAAAGTAACCTCTAAAAGATCTTAATAATCTCTTTGGGGGAAAAGCAGAGCAGATATATATAAAGAACAGCGTGAATCTTTCTAGGGTGTGTGCACTGGAATCTTACAGTTTATCAGATTCTCCCCGTAGCGGTCGACCTTGGGGACCTTAAATCAAGACTCATAGCAGTTTGAGACTGAAATTATACCACAATGTCAATACTGTGACGAGCCTGGTGGTGTTCAGACTCATCACGGTTAAAAAAGAACCAAATTCAAATGTCCACACAAGTGCAATATCAATCAATACGAATATTTATTGACTCAAGGCAGAATATAGTTCGATGGGCAAATAGAATGGTCGTAATACAGTCCGATGTCCAAAACACAAAACAGGCTCTCGTACAGAAACAGGATTGTTCAATACTCAGAGTAGTCGTCCTGTCCAGGGTCAGTACACAAGGGGGTTTCTCAGCCAGTCTAGGGTCCAGTACACAATTAACACCTTCTCACCTTCACCTCTCCTCTCACTACCTCTCACCTCGCAAAACTCTGTACACAAACACTCTCTCTCTCAATACAACACTCCTACCTCACCTCCTCTCAACTCTATCTGACCTAGTGTATTATAGTGTGTGTGTCTGGTGTGTGTCCGTGTGGTATGTGGGTGATCTAATGGTGCACAGGTGTGTTCTATCAGTACTAATCAGCTACCTAATTGCTTCCACTCCTCCCGTGGCAGTAGTACCGCCCGCCCTTCACATATCCATGAGACGGGGGTGATATCTGCCACAATACATTCAATTCAATCACTTGTTGCTGTTTCTTCTGGTAAATTAATTCTTTACGACCTCCTGCTATGCAGGATTTCGGAAGACATTCCATATCACCCTCCTCTGGTTCAACAGCTGCTATACTATGGAGAGTATAGGATATTGCGTAAAAACATTGGACAATTTCTTGGCATTGATATCCTTGTTTTATTTTCCAGAGACACACACAGCTGTCACCCAAATTGCTTGATCAGCTCTTGGGGAAATGGCTGTTCCCACGGCACAAAAAAGAAAAGGGAATATCTCAGTTGGGACATCACTGCTGTGAACTGCAATTTCCTGGGGGACAGTTAAATCAAGCAAACAGGATAATAGCAATGACGTATATTTGTAAACAAAATTGCAAGTCCTGCCACAAATCGGTATCTTTTTAAGGTTGTTTTCTGCCTTCAAACAATGTTACAGGGACACAGTTTTCAAGGTCGAGTTTGTTTATTCCGTCATGAAGATTATACCTTTTTTTCCCTTCTTCACTTTTCTGAATTTCTGACGGTAATATTGGCACTCGCAGAACGAGTGATGTGAAGACAGTCAAAAAGGGGCAAGAAAGAGCAGAACATCCATTCTCACTCCATTTCCCTCCAATCCCCCCCCCCCATTCTACACATATCTGGTTCCCTGCCTCGATCTCTCCATTCACCCCCCCCCCCCTGTGGTGACCAGGCAGCCACTCTTTTTGTTTTTTATTCGACCATCTCCTTCTTTCTGCCCAGAGTCTGTCTGCCGTTCTTCACACTTCCCCGGGCACTCTGTTTCTCAGTCACGTTGGGTTCCACTCTGTCTGTACGCATTGTGTCTTCCTCGGTTTTGGATCAGTGACAGTGGTGTACTCTATGACTGTCTGTCTGTTCTACAGTATGTCTGTCTGCCTGTATGTCTATCTCTTCGTCCCTTTGTCTTCTTTTCACTCGTTTACTCTGTCTACCTCTCTAACTCTTCATAACCTGAGTTCCACTTTTAAAGCTTATGTTACTGTAAGCGGGTTAGCGGTCCACTCATATTGAACTTTACTCTTAACAGTCTGCTAGGCCAGTGGCTTGTATGGGAAACACTTTTGTCAACTAGTAACTGTAAGTAAAAGACAAAACTGGAGTCAAAGCATGAAGTAACATAGCACAGGTATCACTATTGACCATATTCACAAATGGCGGCCATTTTGCTCTTATGTCATATGCTCAGGTTGGGTTCCTTTTCCCACCTCCCACCAGAGCAAAATGGCCACTGTGTGAATATGGTCAATACACAGCACTGAAACTGAGCTATCATGCCATATGGAAACGGTTACCACCAGCAATATTGCTGTGGCACTAATACATGATCTTCATGTACTTTGTTTCATTCATTCAATCTTTATTTCAAGTCGAAAATGAATTCAGGGCACGCCCTCATTTTGGTAAATTTACAAAAAAGCAACTCTACAGAAACTTAAGCTAAGATAAGATATTCCTTTATTGAACCCCTTGGGGAAATTCGGGTGTCATACCAGCATGGGGGAGGGGGCAGTCGCGGACTGGCCATCGGTAAATTCGGGAATGTTCCCGGTGGGCTGGTCCACTTGTGAGGGCCGCCCAACCTCTCATGCTTTTTTTTTTTAATACATTCTTTTTTACATATCGCTGCTGTCGGGACAAAACCTCATAACTCCAAAAACCCAACTTTTCAGCAGATGAAAAAAACTAACACAGATTTGAGGGTGAATAGAGTTAAGAGGTTTAGACAGATGATCGGTTTAATGCTTTCCCATTGTTTAAACTTTGTAAAACCCACACACACATATGGAGGATGATCTACGGAGTTGATTTATATAATAATAAAAAATATTCAAAAAATGGAGTTATGAGGTTTTGTCCCGACAGCAGCGATATTATATTTTTTACACATCAGACATTACTACAGGTAAAGGTACGGGCATGGTAATAGTACAATACATAAATTTAGGAAATAAAACTATAGTAAAGATACAAATAAGCAGTGTAAACAATATAATTAACTCTGACTATAAGAATATTCAAGGTGCATATGATTGGTGCAGACGTTATATTGGTGCAGACGATTCTAAGTGTTTATTGCCCATACTAGGCCTATTGTAAGGTATAGCCCAGGGGTGTGTTGAGATAAGAGACTCTGTATGGGATTGTTAGTAACTGTCCAACTGTACATATGACTGTTTACACTAGTAACTGTTTCTTCTAGTAACTAGTAACTTCTCCTGGAACCATCACCTTATTGCGGTGGAGAGGTTTGCGTGTCCTTAGGATCCTGAGAGCTATGTTGTCTGGAGCCTAGTGCTCCTGGTAGGGTCACCCATGGCAAACTGGTCTCAGGTGAGGGAACAGATGAAGAATGGTTCAACCACTGCCCGGTGGGCCTGAGAGGGCAAAGGGCTAAGGGAGCACTACCCTGACAAAAAAGCACCTCTGGGTAGGCCAATCCCCCGCTCAGATGTTAACTTTTGATTACGAAAACACTGACAGATAACTTGAGCGCAAGGTCTCCCGGTGGTGGATCTGAAATGGAAAATATGACGTCTGCTAGCCAAAGCCTCTGGGAAGCTAGGAGATCGAATGTCCTCCCAACCAGGAAACCTACAAAGATGGAACATGGAACGTGCGCACCATGTACGAAGCAGGGAAATCTGACAACATCGCTAAGGAGATGCAAAGTTACGGCTTACACATACTAGGTTTAAATGAAACAAGATGGATAGGTTCAGGAGAGAGCAGATTAGCATCCGTAAAACAGATACTGTACTCTGGACATGAAGAAGAAGGCGCCCCACACACGCAGGGGGTAGGCATCATGCTCTCAACACAGGCGGAGAAGGCTCTCATTGGATGGGAACCAGTCTCCTCTAGACTCATCACAGCAAAGTTCAGAACGTCTCATCCAAGAATCACACTCAGGATCATTGTGGCATACGCACCAACCAACGATGCCACAGAAGAGTCAAAGGAGGAGTTCTATGGAAAACTACAGAACACACTACTCAATGCAACAGAAAGGGAGGTGGTTATACTGATGGGCGACATGAACGCCAAAGTGGGAAAAGAAAACAACGGATACGTACCAGTCATGGGACAGCAAGGAGTGGGCTGCAGAAACGAAAATGGGCAGATGTTTTTGGACTTCTGTGCAGACAACAGCCTGGTAATTGGCGGAACCTTTTTCCCACATAAAGAAACTCACAAGACCACATGGGTGTCCCCTGATCAGAAAACATGCAACCAAATCGATCACATATGCATCAGGAAGCAGTTCAGACGATCTCTGCTCGATGTGCAAACAAAGAGAGGTGCAGATGTGGGATCAGACCACCACTTAGTCATAGCAAAGGTACAACTGAAGCTGAAAAGGGGGACCCCATGAAACAGAATAACAAAGTATGACACCAAGAAACTGGAAGAAAAACTACACCAGAAGCACTTCCAGATCACACTGAGGAACAAGTTCCAGGCCCTGGCTGAAATGGGCAGTGGGGAAGAAGAAATCGACGAAAGCTGGGAGAAGATCAAAAACGTGTGGCAAACAACCTGCGAGGAAAGTCTGGGAAGAAGAAAGAAAGAAAACAAAATGTGGATCACCAAAGAACATTGGACAGCATGGAGGAGAGGAAAAAGGCAAAGGACCACCTCAACAATGCCAGGACGAGAGCAGCCAAGGAGAAGCACACAAAGGAATACAACAGGATACATAAAGAAATAAAGAAAAACGTCAGGGCGGACAAGAGATGCTACTATGAAGAACTTGCTACACAAGCAGAAGAAGCAGCGGGACAGAGAAACATGAGAGAGGTATACAACATCACCAGGAAGCTCTCGGGGAGAAGGATGAGATCAGAGAAGCCCATAAAAGACAAGGCAGGAAACACACTATCCACAAAGGAAGAACAAACAAGGAGATGGGTAGAACATTTCACAGAGCTGCTCAACAGAGCACCAGCGAGCATCCCAGCAGATATACAAGCAGCAACAGACACACTTCCACTGAAAATGACCCCCCCAACAAAAGAAAAAACTAGGAAAGCAATATCACAATTGAGAGATGGGAAAGCAGCAGGACCAGACATCATTCTGAGTGAAGCATTCAAGACCGACATCATTACAAGCATCAAAGCACTCCATCCCCTCATGAGGCAAATTTGGCAAGAAGAAAGGTTACCCAAAGATTGGAAAGAAGACTACATAGTGAAGATACCAAAGAAAGGGGACCTTGCACTATGCAAGAACTACCGGGGGATCACGCTACTTTCAACCGCCAGCAAAGTCTTCAACCGGATAATTCTAGATAGGATGAAGACTGCCGTTGACATGCTCCTCAGAGACCATCAAGCAGGATTCCGAAAAGAAAGGTCATGCATAGACCAGATCGCCACACTGAGGATCATCATCGAACAGTCCCTGGAATGGAACAGCTCTTTATACATCAACTTCATCGATTTCGAACAGGCCTTTGACAGTCAAGATAGGAACAGTCTGTGGCACCTGATGGAGCACTATGGAATCCCACCGAAGTACATCAACATCATCAGAGGATCATATGACGGGATGACAAGTAGGGTACTGCACAGAGGGGAGCCCTCAAACCCGTTCGAGATAAAGACCGGAGTGAGACAAGGCTGCCTGCTGTCCCCCTTCTTGTTCCTGCTGGCCATTGATTGGACCATGAAGAAGACAACAGAAGGAGCCAGAAACGGCATCCAGTGGACACTGATGCACCAGCTTGAAGACCTCGATTTTGCAGATTACCTAGCTCTCTTATCACACAGTCACCAGCAAATGCAACAAAAGACCAACAAACTAAAGGAAACAGCCTCAACTCTAGGAATGAAGATCAATAGGGTAAAAACCAAGATTATGAAGATCAACACAAAGTGCCAGCAAAACATTGAACTAGAGGGAGAGGCCATCGAAGAAACGAACTCCTTTACCTACCTTGGGAGCGTAGTAGATACAGCGGGTGGCACAGAAGAAGACATCAGAGTGCGAATCGGAAAAGCAAGAACGGCATACAACCTACTTGGTCGAGTATGGAGGTCTTGCGAAATAAAAACCAACACAAAGCTGAGGAGACCTGGAAGACAACCGTAGGGCTGAAGCAGAAAGTACAGTCCTTCATAAATTCCTGCCTCCGCCGCATTCTAAGAGTGAGATGGCCAAATGTCATTACAAATCTGGACCTGGGGGAGCGCACAAAACAACTACCCCCACCAGAAGAAATAAAGAAGAGAAAGTGGATGTGGATAGGCCATACCCTGAGAAAGGAAGACACAAACATCACCCGGCAAGCCCTACGATGGAACCCACCTGGAAAGAGGAAATGCGGCAGGCCTCGAAACACCTGGCGCCGTTCTTGGGAAGGGGAAATGAAAGAGGCTGGACTGGGATGGCACAACATCGTTCGGGAGGCCAAAAACCGTGCAACATGGAAAGAAATCGTCAGTGGCCTATGCTCCGCAGGGAGTGCAAAGGCTTAAGTCAAGTAAGTAAGTCACTAGTAACTGTTTACCTGTGTAGACAATTGTCTCCATCAGTGATTGCCTTGGTGCATATATATCTGTCCCCACTGGAGGGCGCTCTGGGCGTAGCCACACAGGTATTCTACCTTAGGGCAACTATAAAAGGAATGGTGCCCGCCCCTTTCATTCTCTCCTCCAACGTCTCTCAAAGAGAGAAGAGTGTTGTACAACTGCTGCTTATATGTGAATAAAAGAAGCCACACCATTTCAGGCACAAGATAGAAACCATGCCTCTTGACCACGTTATTGTCGCCCTAAAGTGAGTTCTGTTAACAGGGTGGCCAACCCGCGGCTCTTTGCCCGTCAATGTGCTGTCCATCCATTGATAATAAAATTTTTTAATTATTATAATATTTTTTTAATTTTTAAATGGTCCATTTGCATGTTCATGGTATCTGATTCTAGGGACATATATGGATCTAATTCTAAGGGAATGTATTCCCAGTGTCAGAAATATTGTGTCTGTTACTAGGCTTGAGTAAATTGTAATGAACCAAATGAGAATATCAATTCTATTTTTTTTTATGTTTTATCTTTGACTGTGAATAACACCATGCTAAAATGTACCAGACCTGAAAAATCTAAGCAAATGAATAAAGGGAAGATGATTAAACAGAAGGTTTTGTAGATACAGTAGTGAATTCTGACATCCGGACACATGCAATTTGTAATATGATTATAGAATATAGAATATTGTGGGGTAATACCTACAAAAGCACTCTACAGCCAATATGCACCATGCAAAAAAAACAATACGAACAGTCAACAATGTAGGATATTATGAACACACCAATAACTTATTTATAAAGCTACAAACATTGAAATGTATGGACCTAGTTGATTTCAAAACTGCTCTCATTGTATACAAAGCCAGATATAAATGTATCCCAGGCAATATTCAAAGATGGTTCAGAGACAGGGAAGGAGAATATAACTTAAGAGGGAGAGGGAATATTAAAGCCCAACTTGCAGGTTAAACACTACTCTTCAATTATGGGTAGTTTACATCATTGGTATCTTATTTCATTATTTATTTATTTCCATTTGACGCCGGGAAATGCCACTCGGAAAGGGTTAAAAATTTCTATGCACGAATAACATGCACGAGCGAATCAAAAAAGCTTATCAGACGCTAGCAGGGCCATGACGTCACTCGAGGCAACTTTCGCCTTCCTCTGAATCCACTACAAGGAGTTTGACTAGCGCGGAAAAAGCCATTTCCTTGATCCAAATGGACGCCTTACAAGACGAAGATGGGTTTAATCGTCGGAGAGACTTTGATGGACCTGCTCCATACAATTTTGAGCCTGTTAGGCAAGAGACACCAGCAGCAGATGCCTCTGTCAGACCTCGATATCGACAGGAGATGGAGGCATGGGCCAACAACAACAGGTGAAGGATCACTCAGACGTTGTGGTAAGCCGCATGCGTCATTATCAACAGTATAGAATGAATGAATGAATGA
Organism: Notolepis coatsorum; assembly: GCF_963971535.1. Classification (NCBI taxonomy): domain Eukaryota; kingdom Metazoa; phylum Chordata; class Actinopteri; order Aulopiformes; family Paralepididae; genus Notolepis; species Notolepis coatsorum. Next base: position 66,603,485 of record NC_140175.1, read on the forward strand.
AAACTTTATTTAACAGATTGCAGAATGGGTACAATACAGTACGGCTCAATACACACAATTGATAATGGGATGCAGACCAGAGAAATACGTTTGTCTTGTTTACATCAGGGTCCCCCATTTTCAATTCATAGTGATAGCCTAACGTTGCAGTGTATCAATAACAGTTGGTTTCATTGGTAGGGCTACTACTGCATGTCAGCAGTAGCCTAAAGTTCAAACTTGTTCGGTGACCTTTTCTTTTTTCTGTCTTTGAACTCAGGTGTCTGTGTGGAGAATGTCAACCTATGACCACTGGTATAGAGAGCATATGTTGCAGAGAGATACAGCCCTATTGGAAGCTAGTAGAGGATTTAGCACCCAGACCTGAGAACATCCGTTGTCTAACACAACACCCGGGATTTGAAGGTTCCTGTCTGAATCCTTTCGTGCTGCAGATAGCATATCTCGCATTCCGCCAGGAGCATGGAGCACTCACCCTCAGGACCTTTGAGTAAGTTGTACAATATTTAATGAAAAGTATGACTCACATCTGAAATGAACATGACCTGTATTTTCATGCCTACTGCAGTGCTATGACACGATAATGTCCCTTGCAGGATTAATAAAGCAATCTATCTCTCTCTTCCAGCCAATACCGCTACACAGCGTACAGACAGATGGTTCGCTGGGTTTATGGTAAACTTGGTTGCCACAATAGGAAGGTCATACCTGCCTGTGTAGTCCACGCCATCAGACAGGCGTTTCCAGAGGAAGGTGGCAACTACAGAGGCTTCTTATGGCCAGACTTGAGCCAATAAAGTTATTGAACTGAATTGACAGTATTCATGTTTTTCTTCTTTAGATGCCAAAAACATTTGGTCACTATTGTCAAAGATATGATATACTATATGCCATCTGTGTTATCATTTATCAATACAATTGGACTTGCAAGTCATAAATAACCATGCAGGGTTTTGATTAAAAACACAATGATTTTCTCATAATTTGTTTCTTACACAGTAAACGGTCATGTAGTATAGTCAACATTGAATATTTTGTTCTACTTACAGACCAGGTTGTCAAAATGTAAATACATGTCATTAACAGATATCAAGAAGTAGCATTTATGTCAAGGTGCTTACCTAAAGAGCAGTTGCTTACACAACACAAGTATATCATCACTTGTTTGCCACGGGCACAGTTCTAGGTTCGAATGAGGAGAGGAGTAATATACACAATTAAGGGAATTGTGAGGTTCGCCTTTCCCTTGACCTTTAATTCCCTGTCTCCTCACCTCACTAGCCCCCACCCTCGCGTTCGTTTACTCTCGTTTGCTCTTCAGCAGCCACACCCTTGGACTACCTGTCATTTTGTGTTTGATTGGTCTGGTGCCGAACACACACTTCTAGTTCGAGTATCAATTACCATCACGCACCTGATGTGTATTCTAATTAGCGCCCCTGTTGGGCTTTAAGTACCTCGCTCTTCCCCTCAGTCCTGGTCGGGTCGTTCCGTATCATATCTCTATCACCAGACTCCTTCGGGAGGTTCTCTGTCTGTAGGCTCCTACGGGAGTTTCTGTTTCTGTCTGAATGCTGTTTTATCTCCGGCGTTAGACGAGGTGCAAGCTTTGGCCACCTGTCGCCGTTTGCCTGGAGGGAGACATTGTACTGCGCTCTCTGATCCTCTACGGGAGGTATTCCAGTGTTCCACTCCAGACCTCCGAGCCAGACGCGCTCTTCACTCCAGACGCGCATCCAGACCTCCGAGCCAGACGCGCTCTTCACTCCAGACGCGCATCCAGACGCACATCCAGACGCACTCCAGACGCGCATCCAGACCTCCGAGCCAGACGCGCTCTTCACTCCAGACGCGCATCCAGACGCACTCCAGACGCGCATCCAGACTCCGCGCCAGACGTGCTCTTCACTCCAGACGCGCATCCAGACTCCGCGCCAGATGCGCTCTCCGTACCGGCGCGTACTCCAAGCAGACGCGCACCACTCAGACCTCCGCGCCAGATGCGCTCTCCGTACCGGCGCGTACTCCAAGCAGACGCGCACCACTCAGACCTCCGCGCCAGATGCGCTCTCCGAGCCGGCGCGCTCTCCTCCAGACGTCTAGCCTGCGCCCTCCTACTCCTCCCTGTAAGCAGCTCCAGCCCTCGCCCTGTTCCAAGGCCAGAACCCTGTTTTCTCTGTCCCTGTCCCCAGCCCGCCTCCGCGGGCCTCTGTCCCTGTTTTCCCCTCTCTAGTCCCCTAGTCCTCCCTGTCCAGTCCTTCTAGTCCTCCTAGTCCTCCCTGTCCAGTCCTTCTAGTCCTCCTAGTCCTCCCTGTCCCCAGCCCGCCTCCGCGGGCCTCTGTCCCTGTTTCCCCTCTCTAGTCCTCCTAGTCCTCCCTGTCCAGTCCTTCCAGTCTTCCTAGTCATCCTAGTCCTCCCTGTCCAGTCCTCCTAGTCCTCCCTGTCCAGTCCTTCTAGTCCTCCTAGTCCTCCCTGTCCAGTCCTCCTAGTCCTCCCTGTTCCTGCCCTGTTCCCTTGCCCTGGCCCTGTCCGTTAGCCTTCCCCTTAGCCAGCTCGCCTCTTAAAGGCACTGTGCCTATTTTCCCATTTCTTGTTTTCCAGTATTTTGTGTTCTCCCTTTAAGGGACAGTGCCGTTTTCTGTTGTATACAATAAATGCCCAGTTCTTGGCTTACTCTCATACCTGTCTTGTGTTGTGCGATTGGGGTCGGTTACAAACCATAACAGTACGACCCGACCAGTCGACGACCCCAGCCAGCACAGACGGTGTATGTTGAGTTTGCCTTTTTTTTTTGTTCCCTGTTAGTCTCCCCTGTTAGCTTCCCTGTTAGCTCCCCTGTTTAGCCTGTTAGTCTCCCCTGTTAGCTTCCCTGTTAGTTCCCCTGTTAGTTCCCCTGTTGACTCCCCTGTTAGCTTCCCTGTCAGCTCCCCTGTTTAGCCTGTTAGTCTCCCCTGTTAGCTTCCCTGTTAGCTCCCCTGTTAGCCCTGTTAGCTTCCCTGTTAGCCCTGTTAGCTCCCCTGTTAGCTTGTTAGTCTCCCCTGTTAGCTCCCCTGTTAGCCTGTTGACTCCCCTGTTTGCTTCCCTGTTAGCCTCGTTAGCTCCCCTGCAGCTTGTTAGGCCTCTACTACCAGCATGGCCCCAGTCTGCTAGCTTAGCCCCGGCTGCTAGCACAGCCTCTATGTTAATGCAGCCTTGCTGCTGGCAGAGGCCCTGTAGCTAGCCATGCCCAGGCAGCTAACCCAGTCCCTCTGCATGGCCCCAGTCTGCTAGCTTAGCCCCGGCTGTTAGCACAGCCTCTATGTTAATGCAGCCCTTGCAGCTAGCATAGGCCCTGTAGCTAGCCATGCCCAGGCAGCTAACCCGGTCCCTCTGCATGGCCTCCACTTTTTGTGTAGTTTTCCCACTGCTAGGACTGCCCTTTCAGCTAGCAAGGTCAGTTTTCTCCCACTGCTAGGACTGCCCTTTCAGCTAGCAAGGTCAGTTTTTTCCCACTGCTAGGACTGCCCTTTCAGCTAGCAAGGTCAGTTTTCCCACTGCTAGGACTGCCCTTTCAGCTAGCAAGGTCAGTTTTCCCACTGCTAGGACTGCCCTTTCAGCTAGCAAGGTCAGTTTTCTCTCACTGCTAGGACTGCCCCTTCAGCTAGCAAGGTCAGTTTTCCCCACTGCTAGGACTGCCCCTTCAGCTAGCAAGGTCAGTTCCCCACAGCTAGGACTGTCCTTCCAGCTAGCTTGTTCTCTCATGCTGGTCCAGCCCTGTCTGCCAGCCTAGCTCCGGCAGCTAGCGCAGCCTCTATGTTAATGTAGCAGTACAGCTAGCATGGGCCCTGTAGCTATCAGTGCCCTGGCAGCTACCCTTTCCCTCTGCTAGCCCCTTCCCGGTGCTCCTCTAGTTTACCCCTCAGCTACCCTACTTACCCCTCAGCTACCCTAGTTACCCTTCTGCTACCCTGGTTACCCCTCAGCTACCCTGTTCCTTTGCTAGCCCCACTTTTGTTGTAGCTTCCCCTGCTAGCATGGCCCGGTACTTTTTGTTTGTTGCCTTGTTTTGTCCCCTGCCACTCTGTCTGTATTTTTGGGTCGCCCGGTGGCTCCCGTGGAGGGGGGAGTACTGTGAGGTTCGCCTTTCCCTTGACCTTTAATTCCCTGTCTCCTCACCTCACTAGCCCCCACCCTCGCGTTCGTTTACTCTCGTTTGCTCTTCAGCAGCCACACCCTTGGACTACCTGTCATTTTGTGTTTGATTGGTCTGGTGCCGAACACACACTTCTAGTTCGAGTATCAATTACCATCACGCACCTGATGTGTATTTTAATTAGCGCCCCTGTTGGGCTTTAAGTACCTCGCTCTTCCCCTCAGTCCTGGTCAGGTCGTTCCGTATCATATCTCTATCACCAGACTCCTTCGGGAGGTTCTCTGTCTGTAGGCTCCTACGGGAGTTTCTGTTTCTGTCTGAATGCTGTTTTATCTCCGGCGTTAGACGAGGTGCAAGCTTTGGCCACCTGTCGCCGTTTGCCTGGAGGGAGACATTGTACTGCGCTCTCTGATCCTCTACGGGAGGTATTCCAGTGTTCCACTCCAGACCTCCGAGCCAGACGCGCTCTTCACTCCAGACACGCATCCAGACCTCCGAGCCAGACGCGCTCTTCACTCCAGACGCGCATCCAGACGCGCATCCAGACGCACTCCAGACGCACATCCAGACCTCCGAGCCAGACGCGCTCTTCACTCCAGACGCGCATCCAGACGCGCATCCAGACGCACTCCAGACGCGCATCCAGACTCCGCGCCAGACGCGCTCTTCACTCCAGACACGCATCCAGACGCGCATCCAGACTCCGCGCCAGATGCGCTCTCCGTACCGGCGCGTACTCCAAGCAGACGCGCACCACTCAGACCTCCGCGCCAGATGCGCTCTCCGTACCGGCGCGTACTCCAAGCAGACGCGCACCACTCAGACCTCCGCGCCAGATGCGCTCTCCGAGCCGGCGCGCTCTCCTCCAGACGTCTAGCCTGCGCCCTCCTACTCCTCCCTGTAAGCAGCTCCAGCCCTCGCCCTGTTCCAAGGCCAGAACCCTGTTTTCTCTGTCCCTGTCCCCAGCCCGCCTCCGCGGGCCTCTGTCCCTGTTTTCCCCTCTCTAGTCCCCTAGTCCTCCCTGTCCAGTCCTTCTAGTCCTCCTAGTCCTCCCTGTCCAGTCCTTCTAGTCCTCCTAGTCCTCCCTGTCCAGTCCTTCTAGTCCTCCTAGTCCTCCCTGTCCCCAGCCCGCCTCCGCGGGCCTCTGTCCCTGTTTCCCCTCTCTAGTCCTCCTAGTCCTCCCTGTCCAGTCCTTCCAGTCTTCCTAGTCATCCTAGTCCTCCCTGTCCAGTCCTCCTAGTCCTCCCTGTCCAGTCCTTCTAGTCCTCCTAGTCCTCCCTGTCCAGTCCTCCTAGTCCTCCCTGTTCCTGCCCTGTTCCCTTGCCCTGGCCCTGTCCGTTAGCCTTCCCCTTAGCCAGCTCGCCTCTTAAAGGCACTGTGCCTATTTTCCCATTTCTTGTTTTCCAGTATTTTGTGTTCTCCCTTTAAGGGACAGTGCCGTTTTCTGTTGTATACAATAAATGCCCAGTTCTTGGCTTACTCTCATACCTGTCTTGTGTTGTGCGATTGGGGTCGGTTACAAACCATAACAGGAATAGCAGACCAGAGACAAAGTTATAACAGTGACCGGTATTTTATTCTCAAGCACGCTAGCTAGACAGTTACAATACATACAATGAGGTAGAGTGAAGTATCCTTTTTTAGGTTCTTTCATTAACCACTCCTTCTTTCGGGAGGGTTAGTTCGATATCAAGTCCTAGGTTGATTGGATCAACACATTAGGTTTGGTTCAGACGTCTCTGAGGTTATCTCTAGCTAAAAGCTAGGTTCAAGGTTGGATATTGGATATATCCTTTTAGCATCAGTAAACTATATCAGTTTATCATTTCAATAGGTAAATGTTTAAACATATTAATTTAAACCTAACCCTTACGTGCAGGGAATGCAAATACCGTATTAGGTGAAATGCTCCTCTTACTTTGAAGGTGTACCACAAACAAAGTACAAATAGAAATATTCCATGTTATAGGAATGCAAATACCTCAATGAGGTAGAGTGAAGTATCCTTTTTTAGGTTCTTTCATTAACCACTCCTTCTTTCTGGAGGGTTAGTTCGATATCAAGTCCTAGGTTGATTGGATCAACACATTAGGTTTGGTTCAGACGTCTCTGAGGTTATCTCTAGCTAAAAGCTAGGTTCAAGGTTGGATATTGGATGTATCCTTTTAGCATCAGTAAACTATATCAGTTTATCATTTCAATAGGTAAATGTTTAAACATATTAATTTAAACCTAACCCTTACGTGCAGGGAATGCAAATACGTTATTAGGTGAAATGCTCATCTTACTTTGAAGGTGTACCACAAACAAAGTACCAATAGAAATATTCCAGGTTATAGGAATGCAAATACCTTATTAGGTGAATTTACCCTTTAAACTTTAACTCGTCCTCTTTACAAGAGAACATCAGTAGTTCAGGTATCTTACTGGGCGTATTTACCCTTTAATTCTCCCTTCTTATAGGAGAAATATCAATGGTTCAAGTATCTTACTGGGTGTATTTACCCTTTAATTCTCCCTTCTTATAGGAGAATATCTGTACCCATATATCAAACTAAATCAAATCAAATACAATATCAAAATAACAAAAGGTGAACGGGGTCAAAGCCCTTGGAAGTCCTTGTATTCTCGTTCAATCAGTTCGTGTATCAGAAAAGGATATAGGTTAGTTCAACCTTGGAAGTTCTTATGGTTCAAGTGCAATCAGTTCAATTCTACCGGACTGTTGGTGTAACAGGAGTTGAGCAACAGGGGTATCCACACCAGGCTGACATTAGCCTTGAGCTATATCAGAGGTTCAGTGGGTTGGCTCGCCATCTTGTATCGATCCGGCACACCGCCTCGTCCCGCATGGGCACACGTGGTGATTGGTGGTCTGGAACTGCTCCCAGGGTGGAACGGGGTGCTGGAAAAACCTGGCCAAAACCGCAGGCTACTTTAACTGCAACGCTTCTTCGGTTTTGCAACTGGGGGAATCTTTGTGATACTGTTCTTATTCAATGGCATTAACTATTTATGTCCCTATGACTAAATAGCTATGAATCTGAAACCTGGGTTACACTAGCGATCCTGGTGGCCAGAAGAAAAGCGGGACTTCTGTGTCAGATACTGAGTCACAGCTTCAGCCTTGTCGACCTGTTGGAAGGTTCTTGCAATGGGGGGAGGAGCAGCAGCCGCCAAACCTTCACTGACGGCTCTCAGGGCTGATGGACTTCTGGCATATTGGTCCTTCAAAGAGCCAATCAAATCAAATGCATAGTCTGAAGAGAAGAGAATATTATATTGAAACACACATTATAAAAGTATAGCAGTATTTCCAAATATGCAAATTGTTGATAATTCCAAATAGTAATTGAACACACCGTAAGATGGTTTGTCTTTGATGGGATGCACATGATGTTCCCCTTTACGGAACCTAGGGTAGGACACTGCGTAGCGTGGTTCTCCAGCACTAGTAGTGGCCACTGTTCTGTTCCCATTGTGGTTGTAATGCATAGCTGCTAAAAGGAGCCTATGAAAAGGAGAAGGTTGCACTCAGGCATATTTCTGTGCAGCATTGACTGGTTTCGCCAAACCCTCTTGAATTCACATGCTGAACAGACCTATGAAATATATTCAAATGATCAGTGGTGTACTGTCTGTGTGTACTTTCTTATGGCTGAGGAATAAATTGAGAAAACATGTTTTTGAAGAAACCCCCCCCCACCAAATTCAGCATAAGACACTAGTTTTATGCTGAAATCAGATTGAAAGCACTAGCATAATGCAAAGTGATAAACCGCTTCAATGCAGGATGAAATCTTACCTGTTGGATTTTCACAAATATCCCCTCCTGTCTCTGTATGCTGGCTTGTGTGGCCTCACAGCAGCTCGGGCAAGTGGCAAACAGCGCCATGAGTTGGCTGTGACACACTATATACTTATCGATATAGCTGAGAAAAAATTAAGAAAAACAAAACAAAAGTTTGATTAAGACTGAACAGTCAGTATCGTGACATGAACAGATTAGTGTAACTGTGTAGTGTGTCTTACCAAGGGGCAGAGGATGCTTCAAGGTGGTGGCAAGTCATCAGAGTTCTCAGAGAAGAGCTTGTCTTCAGTCTCTGGAACCCAATTGGCATCACCTTTCTTTGGTGCTGAAATGATTAGTCGATACAAATGGGAGTCGGTCAAAGCCTTGAGCTGTGGTTAAACTGGTTCAGCTGGTGAATTGATCACATCAAGATGCTCTGTTGGGTCACAATGAGCGATGCCGTCTCCTAACATACACACATTTGGAAGTGACATATTAAAGCTGCACTATGTAACTTTTTCATGAAATGGTTGCATGGAATGGAAGAATGGCGCTGCACCGAACGGCTGCCTTTCTGATCGCTCCGTCGAGACTGTGCTTTCTTTTGTTAATTTTTATAGTATTAAGAGTTTTATTTGCACCAACTGTTGGTGCATTATATGTGTATGACCGTCAGTCAATCATTGACATTGGATTAAGGAAAACTTACCGATTGGATTGCTCTCTGGATCGGATTGCTGAACAGCAGCAGTGGCCCGCCGAGATCCTTTGTTGTGGCCGAGGCAAGGAGAAGGCGCGACGGCGAGGAAGAGCAGCCGGGGTCCGGAACAGATTGAGGTCCAAACGACACAGAACCACATTGCCCAGCATATTGTTGGCCAATGTGCAATCGATAGGAAATAAACTGGACGACATCAGAGCACGGATCCAATTCCAGAGGGACATTCGGGACTGTAATGTCCTCTGTTTCACAGAAACTTGGCTGTCTCCAGATGTCCCGAATCATGGAATAGAACCGGCAGACCACTTCTTCGTTCTCCGCAAGGACCGGACGGCAGAGTCACTAAAGACGAAAGGAGGCGGCATTGCCTTCATGATAAACAAGGAGTGGTGCGATATAGGCAACGCAAAGGAATTGTCTAACCACTGCTCCCCAGACCTGGAGTTTATCACGATCAAATGTCGACCCTTCTTTCTCCCGAGAGAGTTAACGTCCATCATCCTCATCGGAGTGTACATTCCACCACAAGCAAATACGGGGACCGCACTTTCAAAGTTACACAACGAGGTAAATAAACTCCAGATAGCTAGCGTTGACGCTGCCATTTTGGTTCTGGGCGATTTCAACAGCGCGCGTCTTAAAAAGGTGTTGCCGAATTTCTATCAGCATGTGACCTGTCCCACCAGAGGCGAGAACATATTAGACCATGTATACTCGCAATTTAAGAATGGGTACAAGTCACAGGCTCTTAGCCCATTCGGTAAGTCTGATCACGCCACCATTTTTCTTTTGCCAAAGTATAAACAAAGTCTCAAGCGAACGCCTGTAGTATCGCGAGAGGTTAAGCGTTGGACCGTGACGTCAGAGGAGACACTCCAAGCTGCGCTTGAATGCACAGACTGGAGGGTATTCCGTGATAACACAGCCAATATTAACGAATACACTGAAACAGTGCTTGACTTTGTCTGTACTCTGGTAGAAGAAACAATCCCCTCTACCACAATTAGAATCTACCCAAATCAAAAGCCCTGGGTAGATAAATCCGTCCGTGAGGCTCTGAAAGTGCGCACATCAGCCTACAACACCGGGCTGGTGACAGGCATGGCCGTAGCCAGCTATGAGGTCACCGAGGTCCGGACCTCGGTAACTATTTGTAACTATTAAAAAAAAAAAAAAATATATAATTTTTTTTTAACACTTTGGGTGCCGGGAGCCGTCTTTAGACGTCTTTGCTGGCCATGCTAAAGTTGCCGGGGGACGCTGTAAGTCGTCTTTATATCAATATTTCAAAAATCTGCGATCGGATTCATAATGTCCCTCCGCTGGTCTGAGATCCACCAGCAGGACCCACTGAGCTCTCTGGCGGTTCAGGAGCGCCATCTGGTGGCCGATCGGCGCAAGCGCTTAACAGGAAGCGCACTAGAGGTTTTGCTAGACGTCCGTATTGCTTCCGGCCACTCGGTACATGTCCCGTGACTCTAGCTCGTCACTCTACATAGCGATCGATTGCCAATAACTCGATAAACAACATGATTTGGACGTATATACCATTATACAAGCTGGAGATGGACCGGGTAATAATATATCCCATAATGATAAAATTTCTACTCGACGATGATCGCCCAACGGCGCGCGGAGACTGGGGTGAGTTTCAGCGTGTAACGTTACCGTCTTCGATAATAACTGATATTATCAACATTTGACCCACATTAGATGATTGGTATAACGCTGCCCACAGAATTATAAACGCCCCCTCGCCCATCCGGTCAACATCAGATGACGTGTAGTAACTTCTAGAAGTACGTCTAGTTGGAATTTTTTATATCGCGCTGATTGCCATCAAACTGTATTTCATCATCAATATAATGCATTTGGGGCTATATATCACGTTCTGGAGAAAGCTGCAGAAAGAGATGAAAACATACTTATACATTAGACCATACTTTACTATGAATATGTGAATGAAAAAGTTTAACGTTGCTACACAATGAACAATACATATAGGACTTTGAATGGGCCCTAATAATGGCAATGTAGCAATAGAATTTAAAAAGTTATAGCCCTGCAAAGAAGGGGACTTTCTCCATAGACAAATAGCGCTGGCAATCTATGGTATATAATTAATTTAACCTTAGGCAACCAAAGTGTTAATAAAAAGAATTATAATTTTTTTTTTTTTTTTTTTTGTCAACGACCGGCCCACTACTAGGCTGAGACATCGGCCCATTGGTACTGACTGACACTGGGCTGGCCCAATCACATCTCTTACTAAGCACCCCCCCCGCCAGTCATGCAGGTATATGACTGAGAGGGGGGCTGGTACATGACTGAGATGGGGCTGGTACATGACTGAGAGGGGGCTGTGGTACATGACTGAGAGGGGGCTGGTACATGACTGAGAGGGGCTGGTACATGACTGAGAGGGGGCTGTGGTACATGACTGAGAGGGGGCTGTGGTATATGACTGAGAGGGGGCTGTGGTACATGACTGAGAGGGGGCTGGCTGGTACATGACTGAGAGGGGGCTGGTACATGACTGAGAGAGGGCTGGTACATGACTGAGAGGGGGCTGGTATACATGACTGAGAGGGGGGCTGGTATACATGACTGAGAGGGGGCTGTGGTACATGACTGAGATGGGGCTATGGTACATGACTGAGATGGGGCTGTGGTACATGACTGAGAGGAGGCTGGTACATGACTGAGAGGGGCTGGTACATGACTGAGAGGGGGCTGGTACATGACTGAGAGGGGGCTGGTACATGACTGAGAGGGGGCTGGTACATGACTGAGAGGGGGCTGGTACATGACTGAGAGGGGGCTGGTACATGACTCAGATGGGGCTGTGGTACATGACTGAGAGGGGGCTGGTAGATGACAGAGGGGGCTGGTATACATGACTGATAGAGGGCTGGTACATGACTGAGAGGGGCTGGCTGGTACATGACTGAGATGGGCTGGTACATGACTGAGAGGGGGCTGGTACCATGTATTGGGCATCATTGTAGGTCAAACCATTAAAAAGTTAATTTCCACGGCAGCCATTTTGGATTTTGGTCTCTCACAAATTTCCCCCGCCTTTTTAAAAAATCCATTGAGAAACGAAGTGCCACAGATGACCCAACTACTAGGTCCATATCGTATCATCATAATATTATTTTTTAAATCATTAGGATAAGGGTTCCCTTGATAAAGATGCATGAAAAGGCTGTATAATATACAACACCAGTAGCTCAACTGCAAAAACTGCTTTTTTATTTGATTAGATTTATTTGGAAATTAAAAACACATCATAAAAACAAATGATCTTGACCAATTTGTATTCCTGAGGATATCACCTAAAAGCATTCATTAACAAGCATTAACACTTATTTCCAAGGTGGTCCTCGATGGAAGACATAAAAACACAGCACATTATAGCCTACTCAACTGCAAATTTTTCCTCAACTGCAAAAATGTATGCCTACTTATGTATTAGCCTATAGGGAAAAACACATTCACAACAGGCAGCAAAGTTTGTTTTCAGCCAAGTATGGTAATAAGGTAACTATTAGGATATATATGGTATGGATTACTTACTCTTAATAACTTATTACTATCTGTGGTAGCTCTAGTCTCCACCTACACAAATTGTTTTTGTGCTGTCCATTGATCATGCACCTTCACGTGGTAGGCACATAGGTCAAACTCCCCAAACAAACACACCATTGATTTAATTGCCATATAAGATGAATATAAAACAAGAAGGTGATCTATTAACTGTGTAAACCTTATGCAATATTCATCATTGATATTTGACTACTTGAAATCTGTATGAACTGAGTAGTTAGTATCAAATGAAATAAGATGGAACTGCTCCATGCATTCATTGAATAAACAACTATTTTCTCATTACCAGTATGGTATTGTTTAAATTGTACAGCTTTTTGCACATCTTTGTCAGGGGATTCCAACAATTCTGGACCTGAATGTACCAGATAATTGTAATCATCTCTCTCCTTATGTCTAGTCAAGCCAGGTTGTGGAGGAGAGAGACAGGGATGAACAGGCTATAGACTATGTTGCCCATCCTGAGCCTGCTATGATGCAGGTGTTTTTACATCACCACCCACAACAAGATTCAGCCAAGAGCGAGTGAGTACACTGGTCCACTTGTCCATGGCACTTACTACCCAGCTTTGTAATGGGTTGGGGGGGGGGGGGATAGTACAGTAGGTACGCATATTTAAGGGGACCGTAAGGATGGTGTACTGGTGGGTGGTGTCCGACCGATTATAGTGGGCCGGTCTGGGCCAAAAAAATAAATGGACCTCCCTAATTTCTAAACCCTGGCTACGGCCCTGGTGACAGGTAACATGGAAGAACACAAGACGGCAAGACACAACGTCAGGAGAGCAGTAATAGAGGAAAAACGGCGTTACAGGGATAAAGTTGAACTTCAGTTTGAACAGGCTGACTCTAGAGGTATGTGGCAGGGCCTCAGAACAATGACAGATTACAAAGGCACCTCCCTCAAACTGAACAGTGACATCTCCTTAGCAAATGATCTCAATTCCTTCTATGCAAGGTTTGAGGCTGTGAATTACAACACCAGCCTACAAACCACGGCAATGGGGGGGGGGTCTGCTGATGGAGACTCAGTGTTCAGGGTAACAGAGCATGAGGTGAGACGGATCTTTAAAAAAGTGAATATCAGGAAGGCAGCAGGACCGGACAGCATCCCCGGCCGCGTCCTAAAAGTCTGTGCCGACCAACTGGCCCCGGTATTCACTGACATCTTTAACCTGTCCATGGAACAGGCTGTCATCCCCACCTGTCTGAAGAAGTCCACCATCATCCCTGTACCCAAAAAATCGACGCCTGCTTGCCTCAACGACTACCGCCCTGTAGCCCTCACCTCCATAGCCATGAAGTGCTTTGAGAAGCTAGTGAAGGGCTACATCTGTTCCTCCCTCCCAATCAACCTGGACCCCCTGCAATTTGCATATCGCCCCAACAGGTCCACGGAGGACGCCATAGCCCATGTGCTGCACACAGCAGCATCACACCTGGACAAGAGGCAGGGGAACTATGTGAGAATGCTGTTCATCGACTACAGCTCAGCATTCAATACCATAGTCCCCTCCAAACTCATAGCCAAGCTCAGGGACCTGGGCTTGAACTATGACCTCTGCCAGTGGGTCTTGGACTTCCTCACGGGCAGACCCCAGGTGGTAAGAGCAGGCAACTGCACCTCCTCATCCATCACGCTCAACATAGGGGCCCCCCAGGGCTGTGTTCTGAGCCCCCTCCTCTACTCCCTGTACACACATGACTGCGTGGCACAGCGGAACAACAACACAATCATCAAATTTGCTGATGACACAGTAGTGGTGGGCCTGATCTCTGCCAACGATGAGAGGACCTACCTGGAAGAGGTAGAGAATCTGTCACAGTGGTGTCAGGAGAACTGCCTCTCCCTGAACGTCAGCAAAACAAAAGAGATGATTGTGGACTTCAGGAGGTCGGGGGTCAGAGGACTACAGCCCCCTCAGCATCGACAGGGCACCGGTTGAGAGAGTGAACAGTTTCAAGTACCTCGGAGCCCACATATACGAGGACTTGACATGGACCACACACATTGACAGTGTTGTGAAGAAGGCACGACAACGCCTCTACTTCCTCAGGCGCCTAAGGAAGTTCCAAGTCAGTCAGAAGATCCTTAGGAACTTCTACTCATGTACAATAGAGAGCATCCTGAATGGCAACATCACCTCCTGGTTTGGGAATAGCACTGCACAAGACCGTAGCAGACTACAAAGAGTGACACGTTCAGCCGAATGCACAATTGGAGGGGGGCTTCCCACCCTCCAGAACATTTACAACAAGCGGTGCAGGGGGAAGGCGAAGATAATCATCAAGGACTCCAGCCACCCGAACAACTGCCTCTTTGAACTGCTGCGGTCAGGCAAGCGATACCGGAGTCTTAAGGCGAGCACAGAAAGACTCAGAAGAAGCTTCTATCCCCAGGCCATCAGGCTGCTCAACGAACAATAAACACTATGCAACAACCATCAATTGCACATAGCACACACACCCACACGCACACACTCACTTAAACAAACAACACACTGCAGCACCCACTCTCCACACTTTAGATCACACAAACACACTTTATATTTATTGATAAAGCATTTGCACTACAACTCGTACACCTACTGTAAATTGTACCTAAATTGTACCTCATCCCATTTCTGCTTTGCACTATATAGTATTGTATATTAGTACACTGCATAGTATATTGTTATATGGTAACTCAGTTACGTCTATTATGCATCAAACATTGTACATATGTCTATACTGAACACTGTGACCTAATTTTTTACTTCTAATTTACATGCTATACTATGTTATTTTATTTCATACTTATCTTGTCTTGCACAGTCTCTGGAGCAGTAACAGTAAGATAGTGAGGAGGGAGGACATGGTAAACAGTAAGAAGCATTTTGTATAAAAGTATTCTGTACTTCTGTATGACAACTATTAAAGAAACTTGAACTTGAACTTGAAACATGGCCCCTCACCTAACTGTTCGCTATCACTCTGAGAGATTGTGCATTGGCTTTGCATTGGACTGGCCTCAAAGCTTGAAATGTATGTCTGTGTTTCAACAGACACCATTTGGGGGACTGCCTGTGTCCCTGAGGACAACATCTGGGGGAAAACCTGGATGCCTGTAGAAAACAACAAGTGATATAATTTAAAGGAAAACTCCAACATTTTGGGAAATTAGCTTATTTAACATCTTCCCTGGAGTTAGACAAGAAGATACATACCTTTTTTGTCTCTGTGCGTGCATTTAGCTTAGGGAACAGTCGCTCCGTTAGCATAGCTTAGCTTCATCACTGGAAGCGAGGCAGATCCGGAGCCTTACTGTATAGTTTGATTGATTGATTGAAAAGTTTATTAACAGATTGCAGAATACACTCCAAATACAACTCCAAAACGTTCATGTAAAGATGTTGTGACCTGTGTATTCACCACGTGGAGAAATAAAAAATAATTGAATTAGACAATTACGGAAAACGTTTATTTTGTACATTATCTAACGTTAACACGAACCTAAACTAACTTTAGGTTAGTTGTAACGTTAGTTTAGGTTCGTGTTAACGTTAGATAATGTACAAAATAAATGTTTTCCGCTGCTATAAACGTCGCACTTTTATTTTGACAACCCCAGAAAGGAAGTCATTATATATGCTTTACTATCCTCCTGTTCTGCGTTAGCTCCGGTTAGCTCAGAGCGTCCGGTATAACAATATACCAGCCATTGGATTACTGTTTTCTAAATTGGGGAGGCTTTTAATCGTCAAGGTAAGAGGATTTCAAGTCATGGTATCCATAAACTTCAATCGGTTCGGATCTTTTGAATTAATGAGAATGTAAACAAACACGGCGTCACGTTGAAATCACTGGCTGCGCTCATAGAGTAGTGGTTGGGCAAAAAAATAGTTCCGAGTATATTTGCTTATAAAACGTAATTGTCTAATTCAATAATTTTTTATTTCTCCACGTGGTGAATACACAGGTCACAACATGTTTACATGAACGTTTTGGAGTTGTATTTGGAGTGTATTCTGCAATCTGTTAATAAACTTTTCAATCAATCAATCAAACTATACACTGTAAGGCACCGGATCTGCCTCACTTCCAGTGATGAAGCTAAGCTATGCTAATGGAGCGACTGTTCCCTAAGCTAAATGCACGCACAGAGACAAAAAAGGTATGTATCTTCTTGTCTAACTCCAGGGAAGATGTTAAATAAGCTAATTTCCCAAAATGTTGGGGTTTTCCTTTAAGGGTAACCATTCTCTATAAAAGGCTGTGTTGGCTAAGACATGCAAAGCAAATTTAAAACCTACCCAAAGACCGGTGTGGTGGTCTCCGGTAGCTATACTGAGTTGCCTTGTGTGCCGATTCCCTTTGTGATTCAGAGGGTGGAAGATAGGGTTCGGATGATGGGCCAGCTTCCTCCGCTTCCATCATCATATTCATAGGCTCCTCTGTCACGTCAGGAGTCGCAGAGTGGGTTTGAAGAGTCTGTTGTAAAAAAAAAAAAAAAAAAAAGGAGCATTCAGTGTTTACAGTGTTTGTGGTTCTCATAGTGAGTTTTATTTCACTATTATTAATTACACTCCAACACCTAGACCACATACAGGGCACAGACTGTGGACCTAGTCCAGTGGTTCTCAACCTTTTCAAATATTGCAAATAATTGTATATCTTCAACCCCTACACTAAAAGTAACAGAACTAAGGAATGTTCATAATATGCAATCTACTTGATCTGATCATAACCTTGCTTTCAATGAATCAAACTCACTCTGGCCTGTGCTCTTACACAGTGGTAAAAAACATTTGTTGCCTGCTCGAAACGCCATGAGAAACCCTTTTTTTCATTACAGACTTTCCATACAAGATAGTCTATATTTACAACGTCATAAACAACAGTTCTGCGTGCGGCCCCATGTTGTCTGTGTTGCCAGGTTTGGCGAGAGAAAAAAAGCAACCAGGAGTATGAAAACAGACCCAAAAGGAGCACTTCGCCCCACTTACACATAGGTGTCGAACTCTAGAGTAACAAGAGTACTTTTACTTCATCTGCTTACACATCTACTTTTGCTAGTTGGAACTTGGAACATCTCTTCAACACTGCATTGTACACACAGACACACACACACACAGACACACACACAACCACACACACACACACACACACACACACACACACACACACACACACACACACACACACACACACACACAGACACACAACCACACACAACCACACACACACACAGACACACACACACAACCACACACACACCCACACACACACAGACACACACACACACACACACAACCACACACACACACAACCACACACACACAGACACAGACACACAACCACACACACACACACACACACACCCACACACACACAGACACACACACACACAACCACACACACACAACCACACACACAACCACACACACAACCACACACACACACACACACACACACACACGTTAGCGTCAAAAAGCTAGTTAGATTACATCCACTTACCCGAGACAAACCAAGTTTGTGAACTGCAGCAGCGGATCGTGCAGTAGTACCAGAGGGCTGGCCAGGTGACTGTATAGACGGCACAGCACCTTCTACCAGTCTCACCCGGTCCAGAGTTCGGAATCCCATTCTATGGGAGAGGAGATCTCCTTGGATGTAATCCGCCTCTCTGAAATGAGCTCCACATATGACCGAGTGTCGATCACCATCTTCCATCGACGACGCCGTAAAATCAGCCCTCTTCACCTGTACGAATCTCACCCATGATCTAAAGCAGGGCTATTCAACTGGCGGCCCGCGGGCCAGATCCGGCCCGCGGGATGATTCTGACCGGCCCGCCAAAGATTACATGATAATAATTTTTTTTTTTTTTTTTTTTCATGTCAACGTTAACACGCACAATTGAGCCAAAAGTCACTCAATTAATGACAGATTTCATTGATAAATTGAGGGAAAACTTTGCAAGTCGATTTGATGAATTTGACATGTCCAGAGAATTGATGCATTTTGTGAGCAACCCATTTGCCAATGTAGCTGCTATTTCCACAAAAGGACAAGAGTTCCTTGCATCACTTCACATTGATGAAGGTCTCCTGCAACTTGAAATAATTGACATGCAAGCATCATCTGCTCTGAAGCAGGTACTTGAGAATGAATCCACCACAACATTTTGGATAAAGTGTATTCATGTCAAGACATTCCCCAAAATAAAAACGCTCGCAATATCTGTGCTAACAATGTTTGGCTCAACATACACCTGTGAATCCAGTTTCTCTCACATGAATGCCATTAAAACAAGCAACGTGCCTCCTTGACAAATGAGCATTTGCATCACTGTTTGCGGGTAGCCCTCACTTCCTATGAACCCTCTTTCTCTGCCATTGCCCAGTCAAAGAAGTGCAATCGCTCTCATTAGATGTGTGTATGTAGGCTAGGCCTGTCTGCCCCCCACCCCCCTGATGTTTGAGAGTTAAGAGTGGACAATAAGTGCTAATAAGATGCTGTGATTTGCTGTTGTTGCACAGACATGAAGCACTTTTTCATAAGCTCAGCTGCACTATAAATGTGTTTTTTTGTTCAAGTGTTGATGTTAGAATGTTCAGATGCACATCATGCACTTGTTTGTTTTTTATTTTATTTTTATATTGAAATGTTGAAGAGGTGATGTTGCAGTTGTTGTACAGTCATAAATGAAGCACTTTCTGCAGGAGATGTTGTAGATGTGGCACATAAATGAAGCACTTTTTTTGAAAAGTATACTACTTTTGCAATGTAGTTAAATAAAAGTTGTGAAAATGTGGTTGCGTGTTGTGTCAAGTGTACATATATTCATAGCACGGGGAGGCGCCGTGGCAGTCCGGCCCCTGGCCCCTTGGGTTTCTGACAATGTGGCCCCCTGAACAATTTAGTTGAATAGCCCTGATCTAAAGGCTTTAAAGGCCTTTCTTCGGAAAGGTGTGCACTTTATGGCCAGAAAGGCTGGAATTGGTACACCCACCACACACACAAATATTCACCATGTTTGTAGCAGTCAGGCTAGAGAAGAGAACAGCGTGTTACAAGCTCACAACGTGTCAGTCAACAAGTGCAACCGGATGTCTTCAGGTAACAAGAAGGCTTTTTGCTTTTGCCACTACTGCTGCGCCCTGCTGTCCTGTACCCAGTGTGACGTCATCATTAATATGACACACGCACGCTATGAAAACCATGGATTGAAATATGCATGTGCTGGAGGCTGTGGTTTGGTCGACAAAATGTTTGATAAAAACGCTAAAACTGGGTAAATTTCGATAATTTTTTTCCCCCTCTTCATGAAAGTCACTGTTGCCCTAGTCACATTGTTTATTGAACAAAAATACAACCTGCAAGTTGGCCTTTAAACAACCAATGGTACACACTACGCTGAAAAGCATGTGCATATCCGTTTGTGGAGTGAAGTTGTGGAATAACTTACCTGAATACATCAAAATGAGTAAACATATTGCACAATTTAAAAAGCAGCTTAAAAATACACATTAGAGAAATATAGAAATGAGTAATGCGGATAAACGAAGTTATGTTATATTGTTATATTGTGTTATATTATCATACTGTCATTGCGTCTCGCTCTTTCCATTATGATATAACTCTTATCTCCTAGCACCTACTGTGCTCATGAACAAACAATTTGCACCCATGCACGTGACCAGGTAACGCCCCAGCGTCCTCCTATAAGACGCCGGACATGGTCACACTCTACCTTCCTCTTTTTTTGTTTCCAACATGGATGCTGCAGTGCACTCCATGAACTAGTTGTTATGAAATGCAGAGAGAAATTACACAATGTTGGGTTTTCGCCGGAGATTCACCAGCCCCTGGAATCTTCTCGGCACATCCTAACAGCGCATCGGGCCTGTCCTGGGGTTTCCTCGTCTCGTGACAGCGGATCGTGGGACGTCGCGCTGCGGCTAGCTGTCGGGCTAGGTCGCGCACAGGTAGGGCCTGCGCTGCCAGGCATTATTGCTAGCATTTGTGATACTGCTCGTTGTCCCGTGAGACAGCCGAATCGTGTATTAGCGCGAGGGGCAGGATATTTGGGAAAACATGGTCGTCATGACTCTGTTTTGGGTGTTTTCCCAGCTATCCTAGTGCGCGCGGCTAATGATACAATGCTGGGTCTCCGTTCTTGTTCCCCGCCGAGGGCTGTCTTTACTAAAAGGTCTTCCCTCCTCTTAACCATTCATGCTGACGGTCAATCGGTGTCTAATGTTGGGAGTTTTGACGGGGGCTTGTTTACCATTTTCATGGGTGGATGGGCTGAGGCCTAGGGCTGGTGTGTTTTTTGTGAATAGCGGTGCGACTCTGAGGCCTAATCCAGTCTTCGTGCCAAAGAATATCCGGAGAGCTTTTCGCTCCAGGGATATTGTGATTCAGGCATTTCATCCGCCTCCTCACACTAGTGGGTTAGAGGCAAGCCTTCATCTGTTGTGTCCTGTCCGTGCTTTGGGGGTTTACCTCAGTCGGATGCAGGATCTCAGGGCTGCCGATCAACTGTTGTTTGTTACGGTGGCCCTCGCGCAGGTAAGGTACTGTCCAAGCAGCGCCTGTCACATTGGTTGTGCGAGGGCATTGCCCTTTGCTACACGTTGGCTGGACAGGTCCCCCCTGGGGGTGTCAGGGCGCACTCCACTCGTGGAGTGGCGGCCTCTGCCGCCTTGTTAGGGGGGGCTTCGGTGGAGGACATCTGTGCTGCGGCCTCCTGGTCCTCCCCGGGTCCCTTCGTTAAGTTTTACCTCCTGGACATGACTGGGGGTTCTGTCTCCCAGGCGGTTCTGAGGTCTGGGACCTCCCCTGCGTCCCGCCAGTCAGTGGGCTAGCAGGGGTGTGTGGCTGTGTGCCACGGGGTGCTGGTGTCACACGTGGTCCCGCCTGTACTGTGCGCTTTTAGGGGTACTGGTTCCCCTTTTTTCGCACTTTGGTGGAGTTCACTGCCTCCCCCCCTTCGTTAGGACGGGCGGGTGGGCGGGACTCCCCTCCTCCCTGGTACTGGGGCTTACGGGCCCTCAGGGGGTACATTGTCAGGTCACACGTCTGCTCCATATCTCATAATGGCAAGAGCTAGACGCGATGACTGTATGGTAATATAATGAAAGGTTATCCTATAACCTAGTTATATGAATACTGGCAGAGCGCCTCGCTCTCAGCGCTCTGAGGTCCCTTGGTTGGGTTTTGTCGTAAACTTTTTTTCCGAGGAAGGTAGAGTGTGACCATGTCCGGCGTCTTATAGGAGGACGCTGGGGCGTGGCCTGGTCACGTGCATGGATGCAAATTGTTTGTTCATGAGCACAGTAGGTGCTAGGAGATAAGAGTTATCTCATAATGGCAAGAGCGAGACGCTCTACCAGTATTCATATAACTAGGTTATAGGATAACCTTTCATTATGTAGTGTTGTATTGTATTTACTGCTGTCAAGCGACTAAATTTTTTTCTTTTTGTACTATAAGTAAAAGTATATTATATAATGTATTATACTAATTTATGTTATATCAAGTAAAATTAATGGAAGAAAAATTTAAATGTAACAGGATAGGGATCAATATGCTTAGCTTCCCTCTACTCCTTTTTTGAACATGACAACTAACTAACTACATTGCTCTTGACTTTTTTTTGTTCATAATTTATTTTTCATTATGATTGTTCTGTTTGACGGAGCTTTATATTGTGATTTGTTTGGAGGAACGTGGAGAATACATGTTCAAAAATAAATGTTTCATCATCATCATCATCATCATCATCAATATCAGGCTTATAAATTACCTTATTATGGCCAGGTCGCACATCTATGGATCGGGCCAAATCTCCCCTTTCCAATGGCAGAGTTCAATCTGGA
Source organism: Notolepis coatsorum (assembly GCF_963971535.1). Taxonomy (NCBI): domain Eukaryota; kingdom Metazoa; phylum Chordata; class Actinopteri; order Aulopiformes; family Paralepididae; genus Notolepis; species Notolepis coatsorum. The sequence continues at coordinate 66,625,606 of NC_140175.1, forward strand.
TTTAGTATCACCAGGCGTGATTCACAAACCGTGAATGAAATCTACTTGTAAGTAGAAAATGACTAAAACCTTTAAAACATTTAAAAAATCACTGAAAGAGGAACTGCTTAAATCATATCTCTAATTAAAATTATAACTTAGGAATACAATTGTCTGTATTATGTATCTCTGTTATATGTTAGTTAGTAGGTAGGTGTGTAAACCTACCCACGTTGTATGTTTTGTTTTGTTTTGTTTTTTGTTTATTGTTTTGTTGTTTATATTCTGTTTATATCTGTGTTCAGGCTCCCTCCAAAAGCTTTAAATAGCTCCCCTGCTGCTGACCCAAGAAGCAGCAGCCAGCACAACAGATCAACGGCTACCCACACATACTGCGGCTACCGACATGATCAACGGCAACATTCCTCCTCTGCCACCTCTGCAAAAGAACCCACGAGAGGCCACAGCGAGAGGGAAGGAACCGGGGTTCACAACCGAGGCGCCCAGCACGTCGCGGGGACAAAACAGCGAGGCATCGCTCCTCACACCGGCGCCGGAGATCAACAGCATCCACGCAATTGACGCTTCAGCCAGCAGTTGCACCAGCCGACCAGCAAGCGGCGACATACCCTCACAGAAGCCCCAGCGGACTCGGCGAGTGGCTAAAGGGAGAGCGGCGCGGGACATCAATGTCACCAAGGACCCGACGGTTAGCTTGGCTGGCCCCGCCAAGGCCGCCATGCCAGCTAGTCTACCCGGGACGAGGCCAGGACAAAAGGCACCCCCCCTCCCCCACAATGGAGTACAATCAGACATATCTGTAATCAACCAGCCCCCCCCCCCCCACATCGCGGGCTTTCACACAAAGGAATACAGACTCCAGCAAAGGACAAAGCATCACCCCCTCCCCCCCTCCCCACCCACGGCACAAACAGCAACAACGCCCCCCCTCCCCCCACCACAGGACAGGACACAATTGAACAGAGTTACCTCAACTGTGACGACGTCAATCTTATTACAAGCAAAAATGGACTTCACATATTTCATCTAAATACAAATAGCCTGAGACCTAAACTGGCTGAAATCAAACAGTTGTTTTTAAACGGTAAGGCTAACATATTGTGTTTCACAGAAACAAAATTAGACTCATCTGTACAGGATCCAGAGATTGAAATTGAAAACTACTCAATAGTCAGGAGGGATAGGAACCAGTATGGAGGTGGCGTCTGTGTGTATATACACAAGGATACCAAATACAACAACCGTACTGACCTTAACCATGATGAAATTGAAACTGTTTGGATTGAAATCTTATTAGACAGGGCGAAACCAGTACTAGTAGGCACAATCTATAGACCACCAGAACAGAGTGGCTTTTATGACACACTTGATGGGTGTTTAGCTGGGGTGGAGGGGGTAGAAAAAATTCTTATTGGGGACTGGAACACGGATATGCTGCGTAAATCAGCACCCGTCTTCAAGGCCTTCAGTAGATTTTCTGACCTGCACGGTTTCAGCCAGCTAATCACACAACCCACAAGGGTATGCGATTCGACACAAACCACCATTGACCTCATTTTGACCTCTGACAAGTCCATGATCTCCAGTAAAGGGGTGATAGCATGCGGGTTAAGTGATCATTATATGATTTTCTGTACCCGCAAAAAGCTAAAACAGAAGGCCGGCTGTCACAAAACAGTCACATCTAGAGACCTCAAAACTTACTCTAGAGAGGCCTTTAACCTAGAACTGGGGAGCTTGGACTGGTCAGATGAGCTCAGTGGTACACAGGTTGAAGAAACATGGCTTGGATTCAAAACCAAATTCACAGCAATACTCAACAACATGGCACCGATAAGAACCACCAGGGTTAAAAATCGCGCTGAGGCATGGATGCACACTGAAATACTGGCCGCTATGAAAACCAGAGACAAAAAATGCTCTGAACTTCATAAAAGTCAGACAAAGCTTTCCAAAAGCTCAAACAGTGAACTCCAAGCCCACGTGGTTGAACTAAAAATCCAAAGAAACAGACTAAGAAATGACGTAAACACCATGATCAGAACCGCAAAAAGAAATTTCATCAACGACAAAACTGAGGAAAACAAAAACAAACCCTGCGAACTTTGGAAATTACTCAATAATCAACTAGGCTGCAGTAAAAAACTTAAAACCAGATTCTCAAACATAAACATAAAGACGGACAACACGCTCATCACAGACAAGCTGGATGTAGCCAATTACTTAAACATCTTCTTCACAAACATAGCCACAACACTGGTAAACAAACTACCCTCCCACTCAGGGCATTATGGGGTAGAACATATAGTAGCATACTACAAAAACCTAGGGGTCCACAAAGACGACTTCAAACTTGAAATGGTAACAACCGATGAGGTACTCAAAAAATTGAGCGCCCTCCAACCTAACAAGGCCACTGGCCATGACAACATCCCCTCCAAATTCCTCAGAGACGCAGCAGCCGCCATCACCCCAGTCATCACACACATAATAAACCTCTCTATAAGACAGGGGCACGTCCCCAAGGACTTCAAAATTGCGAGAGTGACCCCTCTACACAAAAAGGGCAGCAAATTAGACCCAGGCAACTACCGCCCTGTTTCTATTCTTACCTCCATCTCGAAAGTCATGGAGAAAATAGTCTACGAACAGGTCGAAAAGTACCTGGCGGAAAAAAACCTAATCTACGAATTCCAATCTGGCTTCAGAACGTCCCACTCCACTGACACATGCCTCCTCTATTTGAACGACCACATCAAACAAGAGGTGGACGCTGGCAAATACTGCGGCATGGTCATGCTGGACCTACAAAAGGCCTTCGACACTGTCAATCACTCCATTCTAATGGACAAGCTAAAAGCAATTGGTTTTGATAGCCTATCAGTGAGCTGGATGCAATCCTACCTGGAGGGGAGAGAACAGATGGTAGAGGTAAACGGTACTCTATCCCCCCCCCTCACAGTGAGCTGTGGTGTTCCACAAGGAAGCATACTAGGACCGCTACTCTTCCTAATTTATGCAAATGACATGTCGTCAGCCTGTGACTGCAACTTGTTCCTGTTTGCGGACGACTCAGCCCTGCTGGTCTCTGACAAGAACAAATTGCAGGTTGAAAAAACCCTCAGCACGGAACTAGGCAAAATCTGCATATGGCTCGCTGATAACAAACTATCATTACACATGGGCAAAACAGAGTCCATTCTCTTCGGTTCAAATAACAAACTCAGCAAGACCGACGGATTCTCAGTTACAGTGGGTGACAATATTGTCACAAGGAAAGACGAAATTACCTACCTGGGTTCCATCCTAGAGGCAAATCTTTCCTGTGACAAAATGGCATCCAATGTAATAAAAAAAGTCAACCAACGAACTAGATTCTTGTACCGGATCTCCTCTCTGGTAAACAAGAATACCCTGAAGACTCTGGCAGGAGCACTCATTCAAGGGTACTATGACTATGCGTGCACCTCATGGTACCAAAGCACCTCAAAGGCGCTTAAAACAAAATTACAAACATCACAAAACAAACTGGTCAGACTACTACTTGACCTGAACCCCAGAACCCACCTCACCCCTGCCCACTTTGCCAACCTAGGATGGCTTAGAGTAGACGACAGAGTACAGCAACTTGCAATGGGCCTGGTCTACAAGATACACTATACGACCGGGGTGCCCATGTACATGTCAAAATACTTCCCAAAGGTCAGTGAATACCACAACCACTACACCAGAGGAAGCTCAACAAATCATGTTAAACCCAGATTCGGCTCAAACAAGGGACTAAACACGTTTCGCAATTATGCCACAACAATGTGGAACGCCCTACCCAAAGCTGTAAAGGAATGTGAATCCCTGCCCACATTCAAAACCGCCCTTAAAGAGCACCTACGGGAGGCTGCAATTCGAAACTGGCCACCATAAATGCCCAAAACCCCCACCACCTCCTAATAGACAGTCTCCTCCCCACCGCATGTATATATTCCCTCCCCGCCGTATGTATATTTCCCTCCCACCCACCCACCCCCTCCTAATGTACAGTCCCCTCCCCATCATATGTATATACTCTGTCAGGATCTAGGGGTAACAGTACTGTATATTTGAATACCGCCTATGTCACAAATGTATCAGTACTAAATACCTATATGTCCCTATGCCATAAATGTCATGTATGTTGTGTATGTCATAAATGTCTATATGAATTGAAAATGGGGGACCCTGATGGAAACAAGACAAACGTCTTTCTCAGGTCTGCATCCCCTTAACAATTGTATGTATTGAGCCGTACTGTATTGTACCCATTCTGCAATCTGTTAAATAAAGTTTTCATTCATTCATTCATTCATTCTTGGGAGACCTGGCACATGCACACAATTGCGACATTGTTATATCACATGAGGATACTTACATGTAATGTATCGTGTGTGTGAATAAATTCATTCATTCATTCATTCATTCATTCATTCATTCATTCATTCATTTATTCATTCAAGTACACTTTTTTATAATGTACATTTCTCCCCAATTTTTCATCAGATTGCAACGCCGTTTTTTTGCTAGACATTCACAGAACTGTTTTATGGCAATAACATTCAGGTTTGTGGGAGATAATCCCGAAAAATAAGAGAAATAAAAAAGTAAATCCAGAAGTCAGATGATTGACAGAGGCTGGCGTGAGCTGGGTAGTGTAGTTTTTCGAAATTCGAAAGCCCTGGGTCTCTTCCTTCAAAAGACTACACTCACTTTTGGCTGCGCCACTTCCTCCCGTCAATATGCGCCGGTTCCTGACTCAATGCCCTGTGATTTCTATAATTTTATATTTCACTAATAACAGTTAAAATCATTGGTAAACAAACGTAATGCTGAAAATATACACATTGACTGCTGTTTTGACAGGGTTAGGGTCTTTACTCTTCCTGAGAGCGGCTGAGAGGAAGTATAGAAAGTCACGCCTCACTGCTGACATCGCCACATATCACAACCTCTTGTTAACATTCTCCAAAACCATTACTACTGCCAAAGCTTCTTTCTTTCACCATAGGATCAAGGACCATGTCCTCCCTCCTCACCCCCCCCCACCCCCTCCCCCCTCATCTCTCTCTGCCGAACATTTTGCAATCTTCTTTGAGGAAAAAGTGGAGAACATCCGCAGCTCATTCTCCCAACCCCCACCCATTCCAAATACTGAATCGAGAACCTCATTCTTCACTCTGTCATCTTTCTCTCCCATTACAGACGCTGAGACCCTGAAACTGGTAACGTTGAACCGTCCCACTACATGCCAGCTGGATCAGTTACCCTCCCCACTCCTCCAGACCATAGCACCAGCCATCCTCCCATTCCTAACTGCGACCATCAACTCCTCCTCCCTCAGGACTGGTCACTCTACAGAAACAGCCCTCATTGCGGTCACAGAGGCACTTCACTTAGCAAAAGCGAAAGGCCTCTCCTCTGTCCTGATTCTCCTAGACCTATCTGCAGCCTTCGACACAGTCAACCTTTTGTATTGTCTCCTGGTATGGCAACCTGTCAATACAGAACAAAAACAGTCTGGCCAACATAGTCAAGATGGCCAGCAAGATAATTGGGACCCAGCAGCTTTCCTTGACAGACATTTATAACAGACAAATTCTGCGGAAGGCTCAGACGATCTTAGACAGCTCTGACCATCCTCTCTTGGAGGAGTTTGTCCCCCTCCCCTCTGGCAGGAGATATAGGCTCCCCAGGCTAAAGAGCAACAGATTAAAATGTCCGTACATCCCCAGGGCACTAAATGCACTTAACTTCCTTTAAAATAACAGTAATGCTTTTTCCTGGTTGGATTCTGTAAGATGTGATGTTTCTTGTGTTGTGTTATTTGTTGTTGTTGTTGTTGTTGTTGTTGTTGTTGTTGTTGTTGTTGTTGTTGTTGTTGTTGTTGTCTCTACCACTGCAAAGCAAATTTCCCCTTGAGGGACAATAAAGTCTGAACTGAACTGAACCATCAGATCCTCCCCGCGTCCCTCGCAGGAATGGGAGTTGCTGGCTCTGCGCTGACATGGCTGACATCATACTTCAATGACCGCTCCTACCAAGTGTTATGGAGTGGGACCCTGTCGGCCACCCGCCCTCTGCGGACAGGTGTCCCCCAGGGCTCGGTCCTTGGACCCCTTCTCTTCTCCCTCTACACTAAATCTCTGGGTAACATTATCACGTCTCATGCCTTCTCGTATCATTGCTATGCCGATGATACTCAACTCTTCCTCTCCTTCCTTCCCTCAGATATCCATGTCTCTGGGCGGATCTCAGCCTGTCTGTCTGATATCTCCACCTGGATGACGACCAACCACCTCAAACTGAACCTAAGCAAAACAGAATTGCTTCACCTGCCAGCCAAATACTCTCCCCTGACCGACCTTTCCATCACAGTCAAGAATACAACTGTGACCGCGTCCCCGACCGCTAAGAACCTTGGTGTTGTCCTTGACGACCAGTTGAACTTCTCTGCTCACATCGCAGCGACAACCAGAACCTGCAGATTCCTCCTGAGCAACATCAGAAGGATCCGCCCCTTCCTGACAAAAGAAGCCACCCAACTCCTCATCCAATCAACAGTCATCTCCCACCTCGACTACTGCAATGCACTGCTTGCTGACCTTCCGACCACTGCCACCAAGCCTCTTCAACTCATTCAGAACGTAGCGGCCCGAATGATCTCAAACCTACCAAAGTCAGCCCATGTCACCCCCTTCTCAGGGACCTGCACTTGCTCCCCATTGCCGCACGAATCCGCTTCAAGGCCCTCGACCTGACATATCGTGCAGCGAACGGAACGGCTCCCGCCTACCTCCGGTCAATGGTCTCTAACTACACACCCTCAAGACCCCTACGCTCTGCATCTTCTGGCCGCCTCAGACCTACTCCTATCCGAGCTCCGGGAGGGTCATCAAAGAGAAGTGGCCTATTCTCTGTCCTTGCCCCACAATGGTGGAACGAACTTCCCACCACAGTTAGGACAGCCGAAACCCGTCCAATCTTTTGCCGTCGACTAAAGACGCACTTCTTCAATTATTATCTGAAATAAAAAAAAAAATACAAATAAAACCCTAACTAACTAACTAATTTACTATCATGCACTTGTCCTAATATACTAACCTACACTGTAGCACTCAACACTTTGATGAACATTGTTACTCAGCTGATAGAGTTGTACCCTTCCTGCTGTCTTGTTGTACAAAACTTGTAAGTCGCTTTGGATAAAAGCATCAGCTTTCAAATGGCTACATTTGAAAAGAAAACGCAACATTAATTCATACATTCTGTAGAGATGGATTTATGGCGTGATGTGATTTGCGGTCCAGTACCGGACCACTCTGGCTTAAGAGGTTAACCCTGTGAGGCCCAAATAAAAAAGACATTAGCAACTTCAGAGGCCAAAGGGTGGGACCTATACACACATTTACTATCTAATAGCATTGTGAGGCTGAACAACACGACCCATTGACTATGTACATGTGCTTAAACATTTTTAAATAAACATTTACAGACTTTTTTTTTTAAATGGCTAAAAGTGGTTTTGTTATTTCAGTCTCACAGGGTACTTTTAACCCTGTGAGGCCCAAATAAAAAATACTTTAGCAACTTCAGAGGCCATAGGGTGGAACCTATAAACACATGAAGGGTGCCATGACTGAAAAAAAGGTTGAGAAACGCTGGTATATGGTGTGGCTCTTTGTGGTACCACAGTAATGTTTGTGGCTCTGACTGGTTGGCCACTCCATTACAATAAATATGGGCAATGAACACTTATAATCTGAATATATACTATGAGTAAGTACACAGGTGCAGTAGGCCTATACATAAGTTACCCAACTGGCATGACATACGTTATACATTGTAGTCTGTGCAGTTTAGGTTATACAAGTCAGACACACTTAGTGATCAGACATTCCTAGTAGTTCTCGAGTTCTGCCACCATTAGTTATCCGGCTGCTGGCAGCGGTCCCTGCCAACTGTTGTGGAGCCTGATAGCTGGGGGGGGGTATTAGTCTGGCTGAACATGCTCCTCACCTTGGCTAGCTCCTCATAGAGGGGGTGTGAGGGGTTTTTCAAGTAGCTTATAATGATATACCATGAGAATATTACGAGAACTAGATGGTGTAGTGCAATTGAGATGTTTGTGGCTGTAGGAGTTACTAATCCCTTCCAAGCTGTCATAAGAAATCTTATGTAGGACCTTTATTTGCCCGGTAAATTACTCTGCAAATGAGATCCTCTTGGCTGTGTCTAATATAAGGATTATCACTAGGCTACATGTTAGCAATCCCAGCTGGGGAAAGACTAGTACAGTTGTCTATATGGAAGAGATTCATCTGTATTTATTTTAATGTATTTTCTCCTCTCTTTTTGCGTTTATGGTGTTATTTTATGTATTTTATTATATGTATTGTATGGTCATGTCTTTTATATGGATTGATTGATTGAAGTTTATTTCAAATATGGAACAACAACAAACAAACAACAAGTACAGATATAGCCATACATTCAACAATATAAATGTACTGTATAAAAAACAACAACACAAAAGTCTAACTCAATTGTGTCATTACATAATTATTTGAAAAGGAGTGGGAAGAAGTATACCATAATACCAAAAAATTAACTTACTGTAGTTAATAATTTTTTTTATTATTAATTCCTTATTATTATTTGCCAAAACGGTAGGTTACCCTGTATAGTTCCTCTGGAAAATGTGTATACATATATACAACTACATATGTCACTAGGCACATACATTTTTTTTGTATCTACTTTTTCTCCCCATTTTCTATTTTTCTCCCTTCCCCAATTTCGTATTATCCAATTCTACCCTCCCTGTCACACTCCCAGGTCAGGTCAGACCTGGGAGAGAGAACACCACAGACATGATGTGAACAATGGTCTCCTAACACCCTCTGGTGGTCACCCGCAGACGGTGCGGGCCAGCACAGTGGACATGTTGACCAATATATTGACTATAATTAATAGTGTGATTAATGTGGTGTCATGGTGTGTGCTGTTGTTGACTTTCCCTTCCCTTGTTGGATGTGGTTTCACTGTTTTGGTTTTGTGTTTGTGAGATTGCTTTGGTGTTTTGTTGGTGTTATTGTTTCTATGTTTTAGACTGGCCTGCCAGGTGTTTTCAATGATGATTAGTATAGGTATTTAAGTGTGTGTCTTCCTCTCCTCGCCGTGGCGTCATTTCCTCCAAGTCCTCGGTGTTCACCTGCCCGTCGTGTCTCCTGTCGTCTCCCTTGCCTTGCCGTTTTGTATTGAGAGTGTTTGTAAGTAGATTTAGTATTTTGTTTCGTTGAGTTTTGTTTTCCGTGTTTGCAGTTCAGTTCTATGTCATTAGCGCCAGCTCGGCTGAGCCGTTTATGTTTCTTTTTGTAACGTGCCGTCGTCATCGAGTAAAGTCTGTATACACGTTATCCTGCCGTCTCTGCCTCCTCCATTCCTGTCCGCAAACTGAGTTCTCATCGCCTTCCCTCACTACCCAATCCAGGGTGTCCGCGGATCCTTAAAAAGTCTTAAAAGGTCTTAAATTTGTTTATCAATAATTAAGGCCTTAGTTTGTCTTAAAATGTCTTAAATCCATTTTCAGAGGTCTTAAAAATGCCATAGAAAGGAAAGATAAAATGCCATGTCATCTTATGTTTTATTATGAAATCTGGGGGAAAACGGTTAACGGGAGATAAAGTTTGACTTTTCATTGACCGTGTTGTAGAATCACGCAGACCGGAATGGGGCGGAACCAACAAGGAGTTGTGTTGGGCCGGGGAACCATTTCAGCAACGGCTCTAGCTAACGTTAGCAATGCGAAGCGATAACGCTAACGTTACATTTAGTTTAGTTTAGTTTAGCATTTGCACTCGTTAATATGGGAAAGTGCCAATTTAACGAGAACTGGCTCGACAATCCACTGTTTGCGCGATGGTTGGTCCCAGTCAAAGACCATTACGAGCCCCGCTGCAACAAAAAAAATAGCAGTCGCGTCGCACATGCTGAGCGCTAAGCATGTTACCTCTGCAAAAACCGCCTGCAAACTACTATTTCGCATTTATTTTCGGCCCCGCCTGCCTCCACACCAGCTGCGCCATCAGGTAGGACTATAACATTTGCACCAACAGAAGTCCGGATAACATTCGGCTCCACGCCAAAGCTTGAAGCTGAGGTCTTAACTTGAAAATAATCTATTCACGGATGTAAACAAGGACACGTTTGTGTTTATGTTCGATGAGAGCTTCACCCACTATGTATTTTTTCCTCCCACCCACCCCCTCCTAATGACCTACAGTATCCTCCCATGTATGTTAGGATCTATGGGTAACAGTACTGTATATTTGCATATCGTATATGTCACAAATGTAACAGTACAGCACTATATACCTGTATGTCCCTATGCCATAAATGTCATGTATGTTGAGTGTCATAAATGTCACTATGAATTGAAAATGGGGGACCCTGATGTAAACAAGACAAACGTCTTTCTCTGGTCTGCATCCCCTTAACAATTGTGTGTATTGAGCCGTACTGTATGTATCCATTCTGCAATCTGTTAAATAAAGTTTTCAATCAATCAGAGAGAGAGAGAGAATGTATACCATATTCCATTGTCTCTTTGTGCTTATGAGTTTTAGTGGTTTTACTTGACAAAGTAAACAAATGAGAGGTAGTTGATGGTTAGGGTTAGGGCACAAAGTATTCATTCATTCAACCAAACCACAAAAACAAAACAACTGGATGAATGAATGAAAACTTTATTTAACAGATTGCAGAATGGGTACAATACAGTAAGGCTCAATACACACAATTGTTAAGGGGATGCAGACCAGAGAAAGACGTGTGTCTTGTTTACATCAGGGTCTCCCATTTTCAATTCATAGTGACATGACATTTATGACATACTCAACATACATGACATCATGACATTTATGGCATAGGGACATACATGACATACAGGTATATAGTACTGTAGTGTTACAATTGTGACATATACGATATGCAAATATACAGTACTGTTACCCAGAGATCCTAACATAAAATATATACATATGATGGGGAGGAGACTGTACATTAGGAGGGGGGGGGGGGTTTGGACATTTACGGTGCGCAGTTTCTAATTGCAGCCTCCCGTAGGTGCTCTTTAAGAGCGGTTTTGAATGTGGGCAGGGGTAAAGTGGGTTTTAGGAGTGAGGTTGAGCAGTAGTCTGACCAGTTTGTTTTGTGATGTTTGTAATCTTGTTTTTAGGGCCTTTGAGGTGCTTTGGTACCATGAGGTGCAAGCATAGTCGTAGTACCCTTGAATGAGTGCTCCTGTTAGAGTCTTCAGGGTATTCTTGTTTACCAGAGAGGAGATCCGGCACAAGAATCTTGTTTGTTGGTTGACTTTTTTGATACCCTGGGGAGGGTGGTAATAGTTATGTGTTCTGACAGTGGCTGTTGCACTTGCTGCTTGGCCCCTGGTATATTTTGTATAGCTATATTTGCTATTTATGTTTGGTCACCCCTTTGTTGAAATTCATCCAACCCAGTTACTCCTTTAAGTTCAAGATTTTTAAGTTTCCAAGTTATGTTTTAATAAACATCTTTGGACCAATGTGTCCCTAAACTTAAACTAATTGGTGTTGTTGCATGATTTGTCATTTTGTTATTGTGAAATTGGTATTAAATGTAATTCTGAGTGGCATTAAAAAGTCTTAAAAAGCATTAAATCTGACTGGGCTAAACCTGCAGATACCCTGCCAATCGTAACACCTCCCCTGTCTCGAACGCTGTTGGCCATGCCTCCCACTAGCCGGCTGCAATGTGGACGAAGCCTTGCATCACGTGTCCCCTCCGGTACTCGAGGAGGCAGCCGTCGCATCTTTTCACCTGCACAGAGCGATCTCTCAGCGGCGAGGGTCTGCGTGGGAGGGACACGCCGCCCCCGTCGCTTCCTGATTCTACTGCGCACGCGCACCAACCGACCTGTAGGAGTCGCTGTCCACAACGTCCGATCCCCACCCACCAGCTTCCCACCCCCTAATACTGCCAATTGTATTAGTATGAACGACCAGCCAAGCTGGTAGCAACGCCGAGAGCTGGGCTCGAACCCAGCATCTCCTGCGTTGGTGGCGAGCGTCTTGCCCACTGCGCCACCTAGCCGCGACTAGGCACAGACTTGAGGTCCTTTAGAGGCAAGAGTAATACTTTTTTTACACAATATGAAAGTACAGGTTCTTACCATCAAAATAAGCCATCACTTGTACAATTTGGGCGGTCACTTTTCAATCGATGTCCTATGAATCATGGTGATATCCAGTGTTGGGACTAACGCGTTACAAAGTAACGCTTTACAGTAACGCCGTTACTTTTGGCGGTAACTAGTACTTTTGAAATTCAGTAATGCCGTTAGCGTTACTGAATGGTTCGTTACTGCGTTATTTGCGTTATATACTGCATAGATTGATAGCGAGCGGTAGTGATTATTATTATTATTATTATTATTATTATTATTATTATTATTATTATTATTATTATTATTATTATTATTATTATTATTATTATTATTATTATTATCCTGTCTGCCTGCGGGGAAACGCTGTGCTGGGGGTGTGTTTTGTTTACTATAGTCCTGACTGTTAATGGAAGCGCCCAGCTACTCGCGTATTTCTCTTTTGTCGAGCACAAAGAAAATAACGTTTTAGTTAAATGTCATTTGTGTTTTAGCTCAAAGATACTGGAGTCTAACGTTAACAACCAGGACGAGGCCCCCCTTCCCGCGAGGCCCTTTTTCATCACAGACCTAAAATCTAGTTTTGCTTATATGCTTATATACTTCACATTAGACACGTTCCTGGCTCTGAGGCTCTGCAGGCAGCAGAATTGGTTTCAATGAGGGGAGGGGTTACAGCCAGGTAAGGTAGCGTCTGTTGAGTTCATTGTGTGTGTCTGTGTGCGTGCCGGGGGGGGGGGGGGGGGGGGGGGCGTGAACCGACTCATTGCCAGACGTGAGCGATTCGACTCACGCTCACGGCAATCAATCGGCTCTTATGAACGAGTCGCTCATGACCGACCCATCACTAGCGTCTGACTATTTCGCGCGTGCAGCATTGGAGCCTAGGTTATGCCAGCCAAGATGAAGAGGACATCGTTCGGCAGATGGACTGAAGATGAAAGTTGTTGCATGTTAGACAGTTCAGTCAGGCTAGCCATCCCGGCTAAAGACAGGGACAGCTAGTTAGCTTTAGCTACGTTATAATATTAAGTGTGGTTCAGTCGGGATATAGCCATGATGATGTCGGCTAGTAGCTAGCTTAGCTAAAGGCTAACTAGCGTTAGCTAACCTAGAGACAGCGCGTGCAGCATTGTTATGCCAAGATGAAGAGGATGGTCGTTCGGCAGATGAACTTCGTCAACTCCACGCGGTTGTGTCCATCCTCTTGGACGTTTGGTGAGTTTTTAATGCACTCTATTCTATTCCCGCCGTGGATATCTCTCTCTCTCTCTCTCTCTCTGTAGCCAAACTGGCCGACTAGCTGTTGTAGTACTAGTAGCTAACGGTGTGTGGCCTGGTGTCAGCACCTGTATTGCTTTTCTCATGTTGTACAGTTTTTCAGTGGTAGCCGCATAGCTTGCTTCTGCGTTAGCTAATGCTTAGCGATAGCCGGGTTGAGCTAACTGGCGTGAACCGACTCATTGCCAGACGTGAGCGATTCGACTCACGCTCACGGCAATCAATCGGCTCTTATGAACGAGTCGCTCATGACCGACCCATCACTAGCGTCTGACTATTTCGCGCGTGCAGCATTGGAGCCTAGGTTATGCCAGCCAAGATGAAGAGGACATCGTTCGGCAGATGGACTGAAGATGAAAGTTGTTGCATGTTAGACAGTTCAGTCAGGCTAGCCATCCCGGCTAAAGACAGGGACAGCTAGTTAGCTTTAGCTACGTTATAATATTAAGTGTGGTTCAGTCGGGATATAGCCATGATGATGTCGGCTAGTAGCTAGCTTAGCTAAAGGCTAACTAGCGTTAGCTAACCTAGAGACAGCGCGTGCAGCATTGTTATGCCAAGATGAAGAGGATGGTCGTTCGGCAGATGAACTTCGTCAACTCCACGCGGTTGTGTCCATCCTCTTGGACGTTTGGTGAGTTTTTAATGCACTCTATTCTATTCCCGCCGTGGATATCTCTCTCTCTCTCTCTCTCTCTGTAGCCAAACTGGCCGACTAGCTGTTGTAGTACTAGTAGCTAACGGTGTGTGGCCTGGTGTCAGCACCTGTATTGCTTTTCTCATGTTGTACAGTTTTTCAGTGGTAGCCGCATAGCTTGCTTCTGCGTTAGCTAATGCTTAGCGATAGCCGGGTTGAGCTAACTGTTAGCCAGTTAGCTGTTTAGCTACGACGTTAGCTGCCGGCTGCGCTCGGCTGGGTACGTTAGTTTGATGCTATCAGTTAGCCTAGAGTTAGCTGTTAGCTTGTGCTACGACCATTGACATTAGCCGTGAGAATAGCAGGGGGTTCTGGCACTCTGACTACGACATCATCTTTGACAAAAGATGTAGTCGGGCCTACACCATGACAAGGCTCCGGCCATAGCTTCTTTTTGTCCCGCCAGCGAGAGGCCTTTCGTCAACGTGGAGACCTGTGTTGCAACCTTTCGCCCTGCGTTCCTCGTGCAGGTAAGATGTCATGACATTACCCCACTCTTCCTTCCTTCCCCTCCCGAATGTTTTGTTAATAACAATGTTTTTTTCCAGGCAAAACATATGTTACTTCACAACATTTGGAGATACGACATGTGCTGTGTGTGAATTGTCTTGGTCGTTTGTGTAGCTTGGGTAGCGTTGGGCCGTTGGCCAAAGCTGTGTGTGGCCTGGTGTCAGTACCTGGCTTGCCTATTTAGCTGAATGCTGTTTAGCTGTTTTCTCTGGTATAGACCCTCTTCTCTTTGGATTTAAGTGTTGATCTTTGTCCTTTTGGATCTATGTATATTCATGTTGCCTTTGTGAAGTTATCTTTTCCTTCTGTTTTGTTCTTCCATTAAAAGTTGAATATCCTTTTAGGGGCTCATCTTTGCTTATCTCTCTCATACATGCTCTCTCTCTAACACACACACACGCGTTTAAATCTCGCACAGGGCCTCGCATTTCTCCCAGGCGGCCCTGTACAGTAGTTAGCATGATACCAGGTGTGACGTACGTGGGTTGGTCATTATCATTATTACTGTATTTTGGAAGACCATGTGAACATCAGATTAGTATCATGAGTATGGGTTATGTTGTTCTTGGTTGTGTGATGTGTCATCCTTTAATTCTGTCTCTTCTCTCTTTTTCCCAGAGACCACTCATCCTCCTGATTGAGCTGATTGCACCTGCTTGATTACACCTGTGGGCAGTTAGTTGGATGAGTGGATA
Source organism: Notolepis coatsorum (assembly GCF_963971535.1). NCBI lineage: Eukaryota > Metazoa > Chordata > Actinopteri > Aulopiformes > Paralepididae > Notolepis > Notolepis coatsorum. The sequence goes on from NC_140175.1 coordinate 66,641,021, forward strand.
TAAACTGGAAGATGACACACACACGGGGCCCTCATTTATGGAAGTCACTGCCACGCTTCAGAGTGGAGTGAGGAGGCTGCCGTCTCGCCTATCTGTTGCATGAAGCAACACTGTGTGGCGTTTTGCCATTTATCACATTGAGTGTGGATTACATCCCATAGCTGTGGTGTCCTATGATGGGCACGTGGTTGTATTGACTATTAAGTGTTTGTTTGTTTATATGTATGTATTGTTTGTCCTCCCCTACCCTTTCCCCTTTTTGCATTATGGTGGAGGTTTAAATCCCTATTACCATAAATATATAATTTACTATTTGGAAAACGTCTTGTGTTGTGTCTTCTTTTACCTATACCTGGGACCTTGATTTGAACGCATTTACTGAGAGAGGCTGCTTTTGCTCATGTGCCGCCCTCCAGTTGTTATTCTGTGTGATCCTTAGACCTTCGTACATGACATGGGGGCTCGTCAGTTTGCGCAATTGTATGGTTCCTTGTTGGTAAAATAACAGGGTGACTTGTCGATTGAAGCATGTCAGGTAAGATAAGATAGCGTTTTCTAATTGGTAAGTTAGTGTGGTTCCATTGTCCGTGCTACACAGTTTGATTGATGTAAACCATTGTTGTATGTGACACTCTTGAACTAATCTGTTTTTTCTGCCACATAGGTAACAGGGGGATCGCCTACTTGGTTAGCGGGTGGGGGGCACGCGTCGTAATTCCGGTGGAGCGCGCAATGAAATCGGTAAGCGACTGAAGATATGTGTAGCCTCATCCTGGCAGGGGAGTAGTTTAGCTGGGGTTTGCTAGAGTGACGTAGGTGATCCTAGTTAGATGGTTAGACCAACATTTATTGTTTTCATAAATGGTAGATGTGGGCATTAAATCAGAGTGGTTTAATTGTATACTGCGGAATGTAATGATTAAATGTGTTACGCACGGATATTGTGGAGTAGTTGAGGGGCTATTTTCTTGGCACCTGTGATTCGTTTATTATTATTGTATTATATGTGCGTAGGTTATTTGTGGTGTAGTCATATTCTGTAGGGACTATGGCTGGGACGGCTTTTACTTTGGATTTTTTTGTGGCGGATCCTACGAGGGATCAGATTGATGTCTGCACGAAAGCTGAATTGTGTGGGGTCGCCAAGCATTATGGCATTACGGTCCAAAGTTCAAAGAGTAAAGAGGAGGTAAAAGCAATTGTACTCGCTGGGTTAGTAGATAAGGAGATATTTAGTTCGCCCATAGCCGAGGGAAATGACTCGGAGGACGTCACGCATGGCGAGGCGTCTGGTGAGCCCAGTGAGGGAACCGGTGGTGCTATACAGGAACGGAGGGGTAGCAGTGCCAAGGCTGAGGAGATTGACAGTGATAATTCTGTACACTCAGGACGTGCCTCTGTTTCAGAGGAGAGAGCGGCTATGCATGACAGGGAAGAGAGAAGGGAGGAGAGAGACAGATTGGAGAGAAAAGAGGAGAGAGACAGAGAGGAGAGAAAAGAGGAGAGAGAGAGTCTGGAAAGAGAGAGAAGGGAGGAGAGAGTGCTCCAGGGGGAGAAAGAGGAGAAGGATAGAGAGAGTCTGGAGAGAGAGAGAAGGGAGGAGAGAGTGCTCCAGGGGGAGAAAGAGGAGAAGGATAGAGAGAGTCTGGAAAGAGAGAGAAGGGAGGAGAGAGTGCTCCAGGGGGAGAAAGAGGAGAAGGATAGAGAGCTCCAGATTACAATAAGGAGGATGGAATTGGAGAGTGGTGGCTCTTCTTCTCCCTCATCTGAAGGTTACCAGGGCAGTTTTAATATTGGGCAGCATATTTCTATGGTTCCCCTTTTTCGGGAGTCTGAGGTGGAAGCATATTTTTCTGATTTTGAGCAGGTAGCGTGGGCTTGGCAGTGGCCGAAGGACCAGTGGGCACTATTATTGCGATATAAGCTCACAGGTAGGGCTAAGGGGGCATGCCAGTTATTATCAAGGGAGGACAGCATAGTATATGAGAAAGTGAAGGGTGCTGTCTTGCGCGTATATGAACTGGTGCCGGAAGCGTATAGGCAACGGTTTAGGGCACTAAGTAAAGCTCCCTCGCAAACACATGTGGCATTTTCCCATGAACAACGGACGATGTTCACTCGTTGGTGTGAAGCATGTAAAGTGGATGGGGTCGAGGCTTTGAGCGAGTTAATCCTCATGGAACAATTTAAGAAATTTGTGCCCGAACGCATGATAGTGCATTTAGAGGAGCGAAAGGTTTCTACCCTCCAGGAAGCTGCAGTTTTGTGTGACGAGTTAGCAATGATCCACAAAAATATTTCTGTACGAAATGATGTGTATGTAGGAGGGGGCGCGTTTTCTCCGTCAGGGTCGCCGTTTCGGGGAGGTGACGAGCGACCATTCCGACCTCGTACTGCTCCTCCTATGCTCTTATTATTATTATTATTTATTATTGTGTGCTACTGACAACCTACATACTGCAGTATGGTGTTCCATGTTCATGAATTGTGCAATGCAAAAGATGTTTAACTCAAAGGTGGAACATACCTGCTGTAACTGAGGGGTACAATTCCCTGACTGTATTGATAAGTATGGTATCATTAAACCACTACCGCTTTATGTACTTTAATTACTGGCCATACAGTACATGATATCTAAATATAATGAACACTTCCCACAATGAACCGGTTCTACACAAAGTTGTCTTTAAGTATTTATTGCAGCAAAAGGTACATAATACTTCTCTATTATACTTTGAATGCACTTGTAAGGCAAAGGAATGTGCGTAGGCAAATCAACAATGAATGTCCATTCTCTGGTTACGCAGGAGGTAATTATACAACCTGAATCTTAGGGAATTATATCTATGGTACACTAGTAATATATAGCGGGAGATACTGGAAGGGTCCCCCTGGTTGTAAGCCAGCAGGGGTAGAGGATCTGTCGGTAGTAGAGAGTCTGGTCAACGATGACTAAGGAGACTCCAAGTACAGGAGACGGTGCAATAGCCTCTTGATCCACAGACGAATACAGCTGTTCTCCGTAGACTGTAGCTCCACAGTGAAGAAAGCTAGCCGGCCTCAGGCTCTCTGAGGCGCCGACTCGACTTGGCTCCTCGCGGGGTAAATCCAACACGTGTAAGCGTCGGCGATTCTCCGCTCCATAAATCACAGGACCAAAGCAAATATAATCCAGCCGCAAAGGGCTATGTAGTCGTCGGGTAGATTAATCCAGTGTACATGTCCACACGGTTCTCGTCTAGGTCTCCTCGGGTGAAAGCGCCATGAAAGCAGCCCAGCCTGGATAAGAACTCTAGCTAATACGAGGAAGCGTTGGTGATGCTGGTCACTGTAGAACTTTAGCCGCACGATACACTATACACAAATAGACTATTACTGACTTAATAGAAATATGTCGCACTCGACGGTATAGCGCCAAACTCTGCCAATTCAGTTATTAATTCGCACGTGGTCTCAATGCTCTATTCTGGGGCCAAAACAGGCCATACTTCACCGCACGTTGTATCGTGGGTGAGGCTTCAACTTATTGGGTAACTCTTGACTTCTGACTAAGTGCTTCTGTATTCACCTGCGCCATATTTATATGCACGGTGAACAAACTAGTGCCAGCCTCATTTCTGTCTCGTAGCCCTGGGCAAGGCCGGGCATGTTCAGACATGTCTTGACGGTGACTTTGAACCTGACTCCGGAGGCACGGCTCTGGCGCCTGTGGACCGCTGTCCAATAGGAGAATGAAATATTATGGTCTGGGCTAAAGGGATATTCCGTGTATATGTACAAGGAATATACAAGGGATATCAAACGATATACAAATACTATGCAATATATATCAATAAATAAATATATATATTCGGTTTAATCTGATCCTTTGTAACAGCCGCCCCCTAATTAGTCCCACCTAATTAGCTAAGCAGAGACAGATTAACCGCACTGTCCACTACTCAATGTCTGTTGTGAGGGGTTGGTCAGTTCACAAAGTCATGGGATCATGGTCGTCATCGATAGTATCGGGGAGCCTTGGCAGTTCTATTAGCCTCGCCACGGGTCGGGTGTAGATCCGCCCTTGGACGAGCACTTTGGCTGCTCGGACCTTTCCGTCGGCACCGGTGATCACTTTGCTTACGCGGCCAGCCGGCCACATAGCTCGGGGTAGTGACTGGTCGATAATCATGACTGTTGTGAAGGGCCAGATTAAACCGAATATATATATTTATTTATATATATATATTTAATTGTATTTGTATATTCTCTAATATTCCCTGATATCCCTTGTATATTCCTTGTACAATATGCATTGAATATCCATTCTAGCCTACTGAACATCCCATAATAGTCTCCATTCTACTATTGGTCGAGACCTTGGTGCCAGGCTGCCATACCCCTCAGACCCAGTTCAAACGTACCGCTCGACATGTACGAACAAGTCCTAGTTCCGCGTAGGAATTTGGCTACCGCACCACTAATGGGACTATTTGTTCATAGTGCGTATATATACTGCGCTACTAAAGTAGGACTTTCTTTTCAGTCCAGTTTCTTACCCTCCAATAGAGTCACAGACGTAAAGCCTCCCCGCGATGCCACGTGTGGGAGTAAGGCCAAGTTCGGCCTACCATCGGTATTGAGACATCGTGTATATTAATATTTGAATAGTCATATTTGGCACTATATCGTCGAGTTGGACGTAGTCTATTAAGCTAATAATAGTCTGTTAATATATAGTGCTTCGTGCGGTGAGAATACTACCGTAGTCAGTACCCCATCGTTTCGGGCAGAGAACTGGCTGCTTACCCAGGGTGGTTGACCCTATGTGAAGCTGCACCCGAGGAGCCCCAGAGCCGACGAGCGAGTGGACCTGTATACCGGATTATTCTACCGACGACAGCCCGCCTTCCCAGGCACGGATTATGCTTTGGATACTTTGATTATTCTATGGATAAAGACCCCCGACACTACCGTGTGTTGGAACCCCCCCCCCTGGAGAGGACGCAAGGTGAGGAGACGCTCTGCAAGACGAGGTCTCTCCACGTCTCTCCCCCGTGGACCGGAGAGAGCCGGCCCACAAGGAGTCCACCTGCTTTCATCTGTGGTCCAAGGATCGCCGGCGCATTGAACGGCACTACAGTGGGTTCACCTGGGATACCCTTGGCCGGACGAGGCAGCTGGATTCTACCCCCCCCCCCCCTCCTACTCCTGTCGGCTTACAAGCGACCGGATTAACCCCCTCTAGTGTATCCAGCCTATAATCATTAAAGTATCATTGCTGTTATTCCCTAACTATTCCAGGTCGTATATTTACCACCTGCGCCTTCAGAGATTGGACATTATCTATTGATATACCGACGAATACTCCTTGCCATAAAAGTGCATACTATTTCAATTCATAAATGTAATTAAGTGATTAAGTGTTTATTCTACACACCATCGCTGTGTAGGAAATAAAGACCTGTTTCTAATTCGTACATTTGTGTTGGATCCGTTTCATCTACGTGAGAGTGTTCATGATAATATATTTATGCCGTGTACTGGGTGGCCGAATATTAAGTACAAAGGTAGTGGTAGTAAGTATCATATCTAGTAATACAGTCAGGGAATTGTACCCCTCAGTTACAATGACGACTGTTCCTTCTGTCAAATTGTCTCTCTCTTTCACCCATTTCTGGCGGGTCTGTAGAGACGGTAGATAGTGGAGTAGGAAGCTGTTCCAAAACTTGTCAGCCAATACTTGACTGTACCTCCACATTCTTCGGCCGTTCGCTTCTTCAGGCCTGTACATTGTCTGTGGTAGCGCGGGGTCCAGCCGCCCCATCAAGAGTGTGTTGGGGGTGACTGGGTCGACATCTGCTACATCACTTGAGACGTAACCGAGAGGCTTTGAGTTCAATACTCCCTCGATCTCCGTGAGGACCGTCATTAGGACTTCTTCCGCCACGGTCTGGGCCCCGAGCACGGCGTACAGGGCTGTCTTTATTGAACGTACTTCTCGTTCCCAAGTTCCACCGAAGTGAGGTGCGTTCGGGGGATTAAACTGGAAGTCAATCTGGGATGGAGCGAGGTGGGTCTTAAGTTCTGGGCCCATAGCTTGGAAGCTCTCTCTCAGCTCTCTTTCTCCGCCTTTGAAGTTTGTCCCGTGATCAGACAATAATATAGACGGTTTGCCTTTCCGCGATGTGAATCTTCGGAAGGCCATAAGGAATGAGTCTGTGCTCATGGTTGGAAGGAGTTCTATATGCATCGCTCGGGTGGTCATGCATTTGAATACAATACCCCACCGCTTCTCGGTTCCTCTTCCTTTCTTTATATACAGCGGGCCGAAACAGTCCATACCGGTGGAGTGAAAAGGCTTGTCACCGAGTCGGAGGCGACAGGGAGGTAGGTCAGCCATCCGGGGTATACTGGGCTGCGCTCGCCACTTACGACAGTCTAGACAGGTTCGCTGGAAGCGCCGCACTGCTTCTCTCCCTTGCAGTATCCAATAACGACGTCTGATCTCCGCGAAGACTCTCTCTGCCCCGGCGTGATGCACATCCTCGTCGTATTTCTTTATGATCAGCTCTGTGACCTTGTGTCGGCTGTTTAAGACTATCGGGTACTTGACGTCATCCGGTATGTCTGGAGCTCTCCGCAGACGACCACCCACTCTGATGAGACTATGGGCGTCGCTCTCGGGGGCTAGGTGGAGCAGTCTGCTGTCTGATGGGACGGGCTTTGCTCCCTGTAGACAGTCTAGCTCATCGGGGAACGAGTCTCTCTGGGCTCGTTGTAGTAGAAGAAGTTCTGCTTCTTCGTAGTCAGCTGCAGTAATGTCAGTAGTGAGCTGAACCTCTGGGTGGTGCCACAGGAATGTCTTTAGCTGCGCACTCTCTAGGGTGAGGCAATCGTCTATGTCGGGGTCTGTGGAGACGAGTGTGTTCAATCCACAGAACATAGATTTCTTGTTTTCGGCCTCCTCTTTACTTGCTTCCCGTGGGGTGGGTGTAGGCCACTCTTCTTCCGGGAGCTTGAGGAACTCTGGCCCGTCACTGTATAGGTTGTGACGGGTGAGGTCATCCAGGGACATTCCCCGGGTGATGACGTCAGCTGGGTTGTGTTTTGTGTCCACATACCTCCAGCTTGCTACTTCTGTTAAATCTTGAATCTCTGTGACTCTGACTCCCACGAAGACCTTGTATCTGCACGAATCAGACCGGATCCATGTGAGTACTGTCGTGGAGTCTGACCACAAGATTGTTCTTTGCACCGGAATGGTGAGTTCACGTTGGATTAACGTGGCGAGTTGCGCTCCTGCTAGGGCTGCGCAGAGCTCTAGACGCGGGATAGATTGTTGCTTTCGTGGGGCTATTCTTGAGCGAGCCAGGATGAAAGCAGTATGTATTTCTCCTCCCTCCTCTCGGGCACGCAAGTAGGCCACCGAACCGTAGGCTACTTCGGAGGCATCGCTGAAGACGTGCAGGTCCATCTGGCACGTCTCCGGCCTCACTGTGGGTGGGAAGTAGCTGCGGCGTATGTTGACACCTGGGAGTGAGCTGAGTTCCGTCTCCCACTCTCTCCATGTGGATGCAAGGTGTTCGGGTATGGGGTCGTCCCAGCCCTGGTCCTTGTCCCATAACGCTCTTACAATCATCTTTGCCCTGGTGGTGTAAGGTAGAATACATCCCAACGGGTCATATTGTCTGGCGAGTGTTCTGTATACACTCCGTCTGGTGGTCGGTAGTGCAGTCGACCTTCCCTGCTCCTTGGTCAGGGGTGTGTGTTTATAATGGAGCGAGTCTGTTTTGAAGCGCCAGACTAGTCCTAATGTCATTTCTTGTGCTTCTCCTGGGATGGTCGCCAACCAGGTCTCGCTGCTTGCTGCCTTGTCCTCGGGGGAGAGGCTGCGCAATACTTGCGGGTCGCTGCTGGCCCACTGCCTGAGATCAAAGCCGCCTTTGATCAGGGAGGCGCGGAGCTTGAGTAGAAGGGCCTCGGCTTCTTCTGGCGTCGAGACGCTTTGCAGACAGTTGTCCACGTAGAAACTATTTCCTACACTTTGTCGGACCTCTTCATCAGCTGCTGGGTCCTCTGCGACGTGCTTTTGCAGTGCAAACGTAGCACAGCATGGGCTGCATGTGGTTCCGAAAGGGAGGACTTCCCATTGATAGATGGCTGGTTGCTCATCCCCGATCCTCTCTCTCCATAGGAACCGCAGCAGGGGCTTGTCCTCCTCCACTAGTCTCACCTGCAGGAACATCCCTTTGATGTCGCCGCTGATGGCCACCTTGTCTTGGCGGAAACGTAGTAACACGCCTAGTAGAGAGGGGCCGAGTGTTGGGCCGGGCAAGAGCTCTTTATTCAGATTTTGTGATCCGATCTGGTAGCTGCAGTTGAACACAATACGATCCTTGCCGTTGTGGTGGACTTTGTGGTGCGGCACGTACCATGATTCGGTCGTCTGATCGGCCTCTTTAATGTCAATTTTCTTTATGTGTCCCGCTGTGATTAGCTTGTTAATCTCAGCGCGGTACACCGTCTCTTGAGCGGGGTCTCTGGCTAGGCGCCGCTCTGTGTTCAATAGATACCGCTCCGTCGCTTCTTTTGGGGCGTGGAAGGTAGGCATACCCTCTCGCCTCAGGAGTGGAGTTGCGTATCTCATCACTCCGTTGACTTTGACTCTCTTTGTCCCTTGCTCGAGGAGGGCTATAGCGTAAATGTCTTCCTTGGAACGAATGTCTTTCTTTTCGTTCTTAAAGGGCATTGTCTCTAGTGTCCATAGCCTCTCGACATGCTGTAGGAGGGTGGTGTCTTCTTCTGTCACTCTGGAGTGGAGGCAGCTAGTGGCTGCTGTTCGGTTAAGAGACTTAGCGAGGGGGCCTTGTAATGTCCATCCTAGGCGGGTCTCGACTGCTGCAGGACAGCCTCTGGGCCCTGTGTGGACCCGGTCAATCGGGACTATGAGGTCTGCATGGTCGGAGCCTATCAGCAGGGTCGGGGTGGCACCGTCTATGAGCGGTATAGGTAGTTGACGCAGGTGCACATATTTATCCATCAGCTTGGCGATGGGGTAGGTGTACTGCGACAGGCCTATTTCTTGGCTGGTGAAAGCATTAGTAATCCTATACCGTCTCTCTGGCTGCCCGCTTGCTGCGATAGTGAAGGAGACATTCTCGCCCTTTATCGTCTTTAGATC